>NC_045442.1:85923458-85972864 GCF_002776525.5 Piliocolobus tephrosceles | reverse complement strand
TCCTTTGTAGGGACATGGATGCAGCTGGAAACCATCATTCTTAGCAAACTATCACAAGAAGAGAAAACCAAACACCGCATGTTCTCACTCATAGGTGGGAACTGAACAATGAGCTCACTTGGACTCGGGAAGGGGAACATCACACAATGGGGCCTATCATGGGGAGGGGGGAGGGGGGAGGGATTGCATTGGGGAGTTATACCTGATATAAATGATGAATTGATGGGTGCTGACGAGTTGATGGGTGCAGCACACCAACATGGCACATGTATACATATGTAACAAACCTGCACGTTATGCACATGTACCCTAGAACTTAAAGTATAATTAAAAAAAAAAAAAACCCTCTGCTAGACATGCTAAGTCCTTTACAGGAAAAGGAGTGGAGGGTAATAAAATTTACATAGAAAAGCATGATCTGAATAGAGTTCATGTCAAAGTCAAGAGGCCCTAATTGTATTTGTTTGACTCTATTTAAACCAGAATTTATAAGTCTAATTCACAAAGCAAAATATCATCTTCCTTGAACACGACTAGGTTATCCCATTCTATCTTGCTGAGCTCTGTGTGATTCCTGGATTAGACATAGGTGCCCAGATGACAGAGCCTCAGGACAGTGGTTTATCCAAGATATCCCACAAGCCTTCTGTGACCTATTGCTTGGGGAGCAATAGTATAGATTTTTTGTTAGTTTGTTGAAAACAAATTAACTTAGTCAAAAAAAGAAAAATAAAGGGCATTTGTGTTTACCACATCTAAGCCTATGCTTACTACCCAGAGTGAATTACAGGGCAGATTTGGCATGACCCATCTAAGACATTGTAGAAATATGAACATCTCCCACCAATCAAGTGTCTGATTTTTCTTCTCTAGGCAGTGACTGCCTGATGTGGGTTTTATAGAATCTAGAACACTCATCATCCTGAATTTGTTAATGGCATTCATGATACTATTTCCATCAAATTAATTAAAGTTAAAAAAACTAAAAAAAAAAAAAAAAAAAAACAATTTCAGGAAAGCCTCAGCTTAAAAAGTCAATATATACAAATCAGTAGCACTGCTATACACCCACAATGACCAAGCTGAGAATCAAATTAATAACTCAATCCCTTTAATAACAGTGGCAAAAATATATAAAATACCTAGGAATATGCCTAACCAAGGAGGTGGAAGAACTCTAAAAGAAGAACTACAATACAAAACACTGCTGAAAGAAATAATAAATGACAAAACAAATGGAAACACATACCATGCTCCTGGATTCATAGAATCAATATTGTGAACATGACCATGCTGGGCAAAGCAATCTACAGATTCAATGCTATTCCTATCAAAATACCAACATCATTTTTCCCAGAATTAGAAAAAAGGATCCTAAAATTCATATGGAACCAAAAAAGAGCCCAAATAGCCAAAGCAATCCTAAGCAAAAAGAACAAATCTGGAAGCATCATATTGCTGAGCTTCAAATTATATTACAAGGTGATAGTTACCAAAACAGCATGGTATCGGCATAGAAGTATACACATAGACCAATAGAACAGAATAGCAAACCCAGGAATAAAGGCAAATACTTAAAACTATCTGATCTTTGACAAAGTGTACAAAAACATAAATTGGGGAAAGAACACCCTGTTCAACAAATGGTGCTGGAAAAACTGGCTAGCTACATGTAGAAGAATGAAACTGGATCTCTATCTCTCACCTTATACAAAAATCAACTCAAGGTGGATCAAAGACTTAAATCTTAAGACCTGAAACCATAAAAATTTTAGAACATAACCTAGGAAGAACTCTTGTGGACATTGGCCTAGGCAAAGAATTAATGACTAAGACTCCAAAAGCAAATGCAACTAAAACAAAAATAAATAAATGAGACCTAATTCAACTAAAAAGCTTCTGTGCAGCAAAAGAAAGTAAACAGAGTAAACAGACAACCCACAAAATGGGAGAAAATATTTGGAAACTATGCATTCAGCAAAGGACTAATATCCAGAATCTATTATACAAGGAACTCAAATTACCAAGAAAAAACCAAATAATTCCATCAAAAAGTGGGAAAATGATATGAATATACATTTGTCAAAAGAAGACATACAAATGGCAACAAACATATGAAAAAAATGCTCAACACCACTAATCCTCAGGGAAATGCAAATTAAAACCACAATGAGATACCACCTTATTCCTGCAAGAATGGCCATTATTAAAAAGTCAGAAAGCAATAGATGTTGGCACGGATGTGGTGAAAAGGGAACACTTATACACTGTTAGTGGGAATGTAAATTAGTACAACCTTTGTGGACAACAGCATGGAGATTTCTTAAAGAGCTAAAAGTAGATCTACCATTTGATCCAGCAATCCCACTACTGGGCATCTGTCCAAAGGAAAAGAAGTCATTATATCAAAAAGACACCTGCGTAAGTGTATGTATTACAGCACAATTTACAATTGCAAAGATATGGAGCCAATCTAAGTGCCCATAAACCAATGGTGAAGAAAATGTAATATGTATACCATAGAATAATATTCAGCCATAAAAAAGAAGGAAATGTCTTTTGCAGCAACTTGAACAGAGCTGGAGGCCATTATTCTAAGTGAAGTAACTCAGGAACAACAACAAAAAACATGTATGTTCTCACTTATAAGTGGAAGCTAAGCTATGGGTATTTAAAGGCACACAGATTGATATGGACTATGGAGACTCAGAAGGGGGAGTGTGGGAGGGTGGTGAGGGATTTTAAAACAACTATGTATTGGGTGCAATGTACACTACTCAGCTGGCAGGTGCACTAAAATCTCAGACTGCACCACTATACAGTTCATCCATATAACCTGAAACCACATGTACCCCAAAAGCTATTGAAATAAAAATAAATAAATATGTTTGGCAATAATAAAAAAAATTATCGGCTTGGAGTGCCTGCTGTACATATAAGCGGTATGAATTCAAGCTCCTCATCCACATATGGCATGAGTTTATGGTTTGACTTTCTCATGGATGTCTTTTCCCCCATCTACAGCCCTGTGGATGGCAGGCTTTTTTTCTCCTCTCCTGCACTGATGAGAAACGTTTTTCTAGTTCTTGTCACATAGTCAGCATTCCTCTGGGAGGTCCCAGTTTGTGCAGGGAGTTTAGTTGCTTCTCCTGCCTTGCATGAGCTGTTATGTCTTCTCTGCTTGCAGGGATGGTGAACTCAGCTGGAGCCACTGAGGCTCTCTTCTGCTTCATTTTGGGCTCCTGCTTAGTGCCATGCTCTGGACATCTTTCCTTCTTCTGGAATGTGAGGACTTGCTTTCTTTCTCTTGAACTTGATTATATATTTTAAAACGTTTCCCTTTTTTTGTATATGGTTTTGCTGGTGAAGAGGCCCTTCTGCATCACCTCAGCCCATATTGCTGCACCTTAATATAAGAAACAGAGACTAAGGGTTCCATTGGGACGTACACTGCAGAACTAGGAAGAGAAAGCCCAGAAGGAGCTGGGAGGAGCACACAGTAGAAGAACAAGGAGAGAGCTGGTCCCTGGGAGCCAAGAAAGAACAGTTTTTAGAAAGCTCCTTTTGCGGGATGTGTGACCAGCTTGTCCAAGATGTGGCATATTGTTCACCTTGCAGACTCAAGAGGCTTCTTTGAAATGAAAACTCAGAAGCACAAAAACAGGGAGATAGGCTGAATTTATAAAGGGAACCCAAGGCACTGCCCACTGTCTCAATCTCCCTCCCTCCACCTAGTGCTCTCTCTCTCGCTCTCTCTCTCTCTCTCTCACATTACTCTCCAAGGAGAACTGCTTAGGAGTAATTTGGAAACTTCTAGCTGCTCTTATGAACCTGGGAGGGACTCTTCCCTGCTTCTGTACCAACACCCTCCCTGCAGGGAGCTTCAGAGGCTGCAGGAGGGTGGCGTGGTTTTGCATGCTGCGGGTCGGCTTGCCTGCTCTTGCCCTTCTCTCAGTGTCTGCATCTGGTTACTTGGAGGATGCCTGTGACATCTGTGGTAAGAGCAAAACCCACATTGCTCAGATCTTGTTCTTTCCTTTCCCCTCCACTCCTGCTGGACTACTCTTAGCCATTATCTCTTTGAATAGTGCCTTTCCAGCATCCTGAATCCCACAAACCCACACACTTCAAGGTTCTTTTTTAGGGTCCAATTGGAAGGCATTTGGGCTTCCATTTGGAGGAATCTCAGTTCGGATTTTGTGGATTTTCATGGCTATGAGGACTTCTTGCAGCTTGGAATGTATGTCAGCTGTGCAGGGCAAAAGAAGCTGTGTGCATATGTCTGCGTGAGCCTGCAACAAGAAGGCTTGGCTTTTACACCACTTGCGAAGTTTTCAAACAGTGACCATCTCATATCATCTCTCTACAGCCCTGGAACTGAGTAATGCTGATGTCAATATTCCCATTGTACAGGTGCAGAAACTAAGCCTAGAGAGGGGAAGTGACTTACCCAAAGTCCACAGTAAGTTAGAAACAGAGCTGTGTTTATTGTCCAGGCATCTGACCTCTGAGCCTTGTGCTCTTTTCTCTGCTGCCCATTGTCCACACATGTTTGTGCAGGCTCAACTGGAGACACCCACTTTCTGTCTACACCCAGGTTTCTGTCAACCTGATCACAAGCATCCCATGAAGCCTCCCTGCCCCTTACCCCACCCCATGATGGCATGCCATAGGAGAGACTTAGTTCTCTCCTCCCTTTTCTCTCCTGGCCCCTGTGTCTTTTAGATATTGGCTATTGCTGCTGGCAGACCCCAGACAAAGGCAAATGAATTATTGACCCAGCTGAGAGAATTTATGACATTATATTTTAAAGCGAGTCTGGGTAGAAACAATGGCCAACATCATCTTTCTTGGCATTACTTTTTATTGAATATAGGCTTACAATCTTTAAATAATTTGAATATAATGCTTACAATATACAGTTCTTTAATCATACATATATTTCTTCAAAGCACAAAACTAGAAATTAAAATTGAAAGGCTATACATGTATATATTGCCATAAATCTAGAACTATTTTATAAAAATAGAACTCAAATATTAACTTTATATATTTTAGCAACTTAGCAGTATTGTAAGGTGGCCACATACATATGCATCACTGTTCCAAATGACTATCTCATTTTCCATCTCTTTGGGGACACCTGGAGCAGGCTCCTTTCCCAGGATCACCGCAGAGATGCCCTTGGCCATGGCTCAGTGTTGCCGTTGCATAAAGACTCAGTGCACCCGTGTATTATTGGAGGGGGAAGACCAGCTTCCAGCCTCTTCCTCAGAGAGAGGAAGTGTTCCCTCCTGCCAGGCATTTACTGTTTGCGTTTCTCATAGCCCTCACAGTGCATAGTTTGATATCCGAATGTGCAGAGTGAGTTACCTTTCCATGTGCTTGCAGCAGATATGAGTTTGGGTCTGTCATATCAGTGTAAATAGTTTAAAAGAAAATCACCTAAACAATGTCCACTGGGGTAATGTCATCCCAAAGGTAGGCCCCATGAAGCCTCCCTGCCCCTACTCGACCCCATGATGGCATGCCATAGACTAGGAGAGACTTAATTCTTTCCTCCCTTTTCTCTCCTGGCCCCTGTGTCTTTTAAACATTGGCTACTGCTGCTGGCAGACTGCAGACAAAGACAAATGAATTGTTGACCCAGCAAGGTCCTCGACACACGTGCTCTCCAATCCTCATAGTCTTGCAAGTGGGGACATTCTTGTTCTCATTTTACAGTGGAGGGAATTGAGTCTCTGGGCATGCGTGTCATTTGGCCAAGGTTGGTGGGGCTGCCTGGCCCCATAGCTGGAGCTCTCTGTCTGCCCAGAGATCCATGGAGGGAAAGGAACCAGAGGAGAACTCGGATCTGCACTGTGGTCATTTGGAAAGAACAGACAAGTAGCTTTGGGCTAACTTACAGCAAGTGGGCTGCCTTTCCCGGGAAAACCCCAGGACCCTTGTACTGCAACTTCCTAAGCAGAGCAGGAAGGTGGCTGTGGGAGGGAAGGAGCATAAATCTACAGGCCAATGACTTAAGTTTGTATGTTCAAAGGGCGGTGCCCAAAACTCTCACAACATGTAATAGAGATCCTCCATCTAAAACCATGGGTTCAAGGGACTCACTTCTTGAGGCTGCTTGTGTTTTCAAAGAGCTGAGCAAAGGTCAAATGGCCACCCCACCTCTGCTGGCCTGTGGCAGTCCAGGTCGAAGCATGGAGAGCCTTCACAGTGGCCCAAAGAAGGGAAACCTACAGGATTCCTGGGCTAGAGCAGAGTGCTCAGCAGGAAGCAGCAGGATTGGAGGGACGTGCAGCAGAACACACAGGCTCTGTGCTGCAGATTTCTTTGGTTGCTTTCTCACTCCCTTCCCCTGTCCTTTAGACTTCCCATAAAAATGTGCTCCAATGGGAAGTGCCTCTTGCATCTCTTCTATGATCACAGTCTCTCGAGACATCTCAACTCTGCCTCGGCTGACCTGTCTATCCTGCCCATGCTGGAGCTGGAACTGGGGGTGGAGCTGGAGCTGGAGCTGGGGCTGGGTTTGATTCTGGATGAGGTGTGCCCTCCTACCAGCCCTGCTCCCCTCAGGCCAGCTGTCCCCTCAGTCCCTGAGGCCAGAAGAGAGCCCTGCTCTAGGCTCTACCACATGGATTTTTGTCAGAGTCCCTGGATAGCCTGCTCCAAACAAAGGAGCCCAGCTGCCTAAGGATCCTGCTTAAATCACTAATATTTTCTGAAATTAATGTCAGGGTGGTTTTCTTAAAAATCTCTGTCCTAAAACAGATAACAGAAAAACCCAAAGTAGCCATCTCTCTTCTCCACCTACTGGAGCATGTAGGAGGGGAGGAGAGGGGAAAGGATGCAGAAAAAATGCAAATGGCAGGACCCCAGAAAGGGGCCAGGTCCTTTGCAAACCCACCGGCACCAGGCGCCATCTGCTTGGGGCTGTGCAGTTTACTTTTCTTGGACTGGCCCTGATGCCGTCTGCTAAGCAGAGAGTGGCAGCAACTCCAGGGCAGTCACAGGTACATTTTTTTTCCTTTCAGAATAGCTGGACACAATTTTCTGACTCAACAGAAGGCTGCCCCTGGGCACGAAAGCAGAAATGTGTTTGTGGGCCCAAGTCACTGTATTTTAAATGGACTTGGGCTCTGTGATGTGTGTAGGAGGAGTGGGTGCTTACAGGACTGTACGGCTCAGTGGAGGCACTGGGAATGCCATGACTGGAATGCTGTGAATCTCAAAACACAGCCTCCTCTCCCCACAAAAAGAAAAAAGGTAATGACCTGGAGTTAGCCTCTTCCTTCCTAACTCATTTAGGTACATTGCATGTAATAAGGTGACTCATCCTTTCATTGGGCAGAAGCATCACCTGGACACACTAGGTCCTGCTGGAGAAGGAGACATGAACACTAAGCTTCCAAGGACCACAGGAGTCCTCACTGTGGCTCGCCAGTGCATCCAGGCTGCCTCCGAGCCAGGCTGGTCCTGTTTCCCAGTGCACAGGCCCAAAGGCACCTTGAAAATGACAATTCCCATGCATAAAGAGGGGACCCTTTTCTCCTAACACTCCAACTATGTGTGATATCTCTGTGTGATCTGTGAGTTGGACCCTGAGGACAGGGAGCTGTGGCAAGCTGGGGTAAGGGATGGGAGCGGGGATCGGCAGGGTCTGGCTGCTCTAGAGGCTGAGTTTGGGAGGTGAAACCTAGTGGCAGCAGTCAAGGTTGGTGTTCCTGGCTGGGCCTCATGGCTTTTTCTTTTGTTGCCAATGGCTTGCTCTCGGCAGGCGGCGGCAGACTGCAGAGGTCTCTTATGTCAATGAGACTTTCTTCCACAGCTTTTGCAAACTTGCTAGAAGAAGTCTCTTTGCAGCTGTGAAAGCTGGAGATGCAGAAAAGGATGGTCTCTGGCTGGGGGTTGTAGCAGGCACCATACCCATTTGGGACCACAGGACCATAGCAGCAGAACATCTCCATGGTTGTGGGCACCTGGAGGAGAGGACAGGTCAGGAGCTGCTTGTTCTGGAATGCAGCCTGCCAGCATCAACTGGGCTTGGCTTCTCTGACTGTTTTCCACCTGGGGGTTTGACTGAATTAACCAAATCAAGTGATTGCTTCAGCATGGATGGACACAGCCAGAGTCATAAAAACAGACCCATCTAACTGCGTGATATCAGAGGACGAGGGGCCCCAAGCCCACTCCCTGGTGTGCAATCTGCTCTACTTGTGGAGTTGGAAGCTCCCATCATGACCTGGTGCTGGGTCTTGGGCTGAGTCTCCCCTTCACCTGGGGGCCATTTGAGGCATGGAGGCAATCAGGTAATTTACTAAATGGTCCCCTGGTGGCACCCCACAGTTAGATGCTTTCCGGAGGGAGGAATTTATGAACTGGAGGAAATCTAGCCCATCCTCTCTGTCGATTTTCCCCAGATCCTTAATTACTGTCAGTATTTGCTTGGCTGCTCTGATTTCTCCCTGCAGCCTGGCCATGCCCAATTACCCAGCATTGGGTGTTTCAAAGATTGCCATCAACTGGAGTTTTACTTATGCACCTAGTATGTTTTGAATTCAGAGTGCTGAGATTTTGTAATCCAGTTCACAAACCAAGAAAGTATGTTTCTGAAAGCATTCAAGCCATAAATGCTACTTTCCGGTTGGAAAACAACAAAATCCCCACACCCCAGATTAATTTGATTAGCTGGTCCTATGGAAAAAAGTAGAAAGGATTCTTGGGCAGGTGCAGGGCCTGGTTTGTTTTAAACCTACAGGTTTCTGGTGTTGTGTGCTCAGGCCTTCGGAAGTGACACTGGCTGTTTTAATGGGGCAGAACAAACCATTAGTCTTGCTAATAGAGTCACCGCATTGTGAGATAAATTTGCCGTGCAATAGCCGAAGGCCATAAAGCCATTCCGAAGCACTTTTTGCCCATGGATGATTTCCTGAGAAATTTATGGTACTGTGTTCTGTCCTCGTTTATTCACGTCTGCATGCTCACTGCCATAATGACAACATCCAATTACTGAGTGGGCTTCTGTCCTCAAACACAGCTCGTCAACCCCAGTACTGCCCTCGTCCAGCTTTTCACAGATGAGGTGGCATTTTAGTAAATCGATGGCTGTGGGGCATTTCCCCTCCTAAACCACGACCTCTATCTAATGGATTGCATTCTGTCTTTGTGGCAGTGGCCCTCACACAGGACATGGTGCTGCACTGGTTAGATGTTGGGCTGGCCACGAATGTTTTGCTGTTGGTCGCGTGGCCCTTTACAATAATATCTGTGACCTATTTAGAGGGCCCTGTCCATGCCAGGCCCTGGACTGGGCTTTCTCCCTACATCATTGAATCTGGCCGAGCCAAGACTTCACTCCAGATCTGCTGGGTGTCAGAGCCCATGGAAACCACGGTAATAGATTGAAAGGTAGTAAGATGTAACGGTTAGGGCACCAGAATGGGTGTGTTCCTGTACTGTCTCCACCTCGGCTGAGTAGGGTCTGCTGATTACTCCCGTTTAGGAGATGGGAAACCTTCTTCTTTTTTTCTGTTTTTTGAGACAGGGTCTCACTCTGTCACCTGGGCTGGAATGCAGTGGTGCAATCAAGGCTCACTGTAACGTCCACCTCCCCAGCTCAAGCAATCCTCTTATTTCAGCCTCTTTAGTAGCTGGGACTTCAGGCACACACCACCATGCCCAGCTAATTTTTTAAAATAGGGAGATGAGGTCTCTCCATTTTGCCCAGGCTGGTCTCAAACTCCTGGGCTCGAGCAATCCTCCTGCCTCAGCCTCCCAAGGTGTTGGGATTATAGTTGTAAGCCACCAAGCCTGGTCAGTAAACCATCTTCTAATGAACATTCAGATCATTTTGCTGATGGTCACGTAGTTCAGAAAAAGCAGAGGCAGGATTTGCCTGACTCCAGCTAGTGGGCTTGTTGTCACTGTTCTTTAGAAAGCTTACTGACTATACTACTCTTGGGCAATGGCTGCACAGGGCTGTACCTGGCTGGTGGAGAGGACAAACCGGTTGCTCATCAGGTAGGTTTCATCCATGAACATCTCGGGCATCTCCTTGCACACGGCTCGGGCCAGCTCCCGTAGCGCCAGCAGGTGGTTGTCAATGGCCTTCCCTGTTATGGCCTGGGTAGTTGGGGGCAAAGAACAGGAGATGAGAAGTGGGCCCCCTGCAACTCCTTGTTCCCTCCTCTCTAGTCCACAGGACTACTGGTAACTCCAGCAGCCACGGCTCCTCATGCTTGTCCAGTGCCTGCTGCCAACAATGTGTATCAGTGGCTGCTCAGGACTGACCGCTATACCATGCGGCCTCTGCTCCTGGGCCCTTGCACATTTCCACATGCACTGAGTGAGTCCAGAGCAGGTTGGGTTCTAGCTTGAGATATCTGAGCTAAAGGTTAGTAAGTCTGAGCATCCCCTACACACCTACACCCAGCTGGTTCTCTAAGTGGAAAGAATGGGGCTGGCCTGGCCATCTCAACTACCAACTACTTGGGCAGGGGAGAGAGTTTGGGAAGAAGGCTGTGTGCAGGGTTTGGGGACTGCTGGATCCTGTGCAAGCATTGTTAAGGCATTCCAGGCTGTCCTGAACAGACTCTCACCACAACCAGCACTGTCTCCTCCAGTAGGAGCCCAGGGAACAAGAGATGGAGGATAGAGGTTGTGAGATCTGTTCCTGAATCTTGGCTGCTATTTCATGGCTCAGGATCAATTCATTTAAACTGGATCCATAATCTAAGAAATCATTTTGAGACAGGAACTAGATCCCTTAGCAGGCTCAGCTGACATTTTCAAGGGGAAAGAGGCAGTTGAATGATAAAAGTTCTTTTTCTTTTTATCACAATATATTTAAAATTTCATCAAAGGATAGAAATATAGAGAAAGCTTCAGGATGTCAAGGTAGGAGGGGTTCATGGAGTGTGGGGTGTCTGGAAGTGGGGCTGGGTACTCATTCTATGGCTCCCCCACTTGAGGCTGGGTATGTAGTATGCACACTGGTTTTTTTGGACTACATATTTATTTGGAGCAATTCTAGGGGCTGATGGAGACTCAGGGGGCCACCCTCACCCATAACAATCACTTTTGGGTCAACATCAGGGTAACTCTTAGGGTTTCACAGTTCTGCAGGATGGCCACTTAGCTGTCAAAGCCCTGCACAGGAAGAAACTTTCCATTCACAATGAACTTGGTATAGGTTTACAAGGCACGTTTAGGGATTTGACAGCTGTTCTCTTTCGGTTGCGAATGAATGCATAAAGATGACAGGCTCTGTTCTCTCTGAACGCACCTAATTAGAGGCTGAAAAGACAGACATTACACAACCACAGCTTACTTTAGATGTGCCCTGTTAGGACAGAAGGAAAGAATGGTGGGCCTATCTGTGAAGGAGACTACTCTTTTAATTTCTCTGGTTTCCTCTATTTAATTCCTGATTTGTGTTGGTTCATAGAAGCAGCTGCCCTGTGAACAGTCAACTCACCCCTCTTTTCACCACCTTGGAATAACTGTAGCAAGAGAGACTGAGTTCACAGGTTGTTTGGCTCAGAGCCATGAGTAATAATGAGTAAAATGACTTATAATTCAGTATTTCATTCATTCATTTAGGGAATCTTAATTGAGTGCCTACTATATGCCTAGTGCCGCAGGTCCTGGAGCCACAACAGAGAACGAGACAGTTGTAGACTTAGTCCTTGTGGAACTTATGGTGTAGTAGGGGGCAGATTTCATCAACCATGCAAAAAAACATGATCATAAACTCAAATGTGAGGAAGGAAAACTACAGAACAGTGGGAGAGTAAGTGATGGGGGCCCTGGACCACCTTGCCATTGGAACTTCCTTTCTCCATGACCACTGGCAAATATGCTTACCAGTTATTAGGTTTCCTTGCTTCTTTTCCCCTTTCCTTACCCTCCATGTCCAACCACACACCAGATTCACCTCGTAAGCATCTTTGTATCTCTTCTTTCCCCAAACCCATCTCTTTGATTTGGTTGTTTTCATCAACTTCCCATTTTTAACACAACCCTATGGCAATGCTTTGGAGGGTGTTTTCCTAGACATTTTAATAAATTTAAAGTTGTTTTTGTCATGTATTTATATCGTTTAGAAATCCAAATAAGCCAAAAGCCAAGGTCATTTTGCCAGCACAGATTCCTACCCCAAGGAGGCAATTCCTTACAGTCTTTTAGCTATTTCTTTTGGGTATATACTTTCTTTCCTCCAAATATATGCTTAGGTTACCACTACTGAATTTCTCAGTTTTACCTATAATCTTCTTGTTATAGACAGTGACTCTCGCTCTGTGGCCTAGGCTGGAGTGCAGTGGTGTGATCTCAGCTCACTGCAACCTCCACCTCCCAGGTTCATGCCATTCTCCTGCCTCAGCCTCTGGAGTAGCTGGGACTACAGGTGCCCACCACCACGCTTGGCTAATTTTTTTGTATTTTTAGTAGAGATGGGGTTTCACTGTGTTAGCCAGGATGGTTTTGATCTCCTGACCTCGTGATCCACCTGCCTCGGCCTCCCAAAGTGCTGGGATTACAGGCATGAGCCACTGCACCTGGCCAGTTTCAGCTCTTTTATGACCCTGCTCCCCCAGCACACTTATACTCTCCCATCTTCCCAATAAGATTACGTTTTAACTCTTTGTAGTTAGATCAAGATACAGCATAAGCATGTATACAGAACAATATACATAAATATAATTAAGCAAGTATTCACAGCTGGGTCATGTAGTGTACTATGATTAGATTTCCTTTCTTACTGAATTTTTTGTTTCCCCTAGAATTGACAATGTATAAATTGTTTTTTTACTTCCTTTGCTTTCCATGTATCTATTTCTTTTATTTATTTATTTATTTATTTTTGAGATGGAGTTTTGCTCTTTTGCCTAGGCTGGAGTGAAGTGGCGTGATCTCGGCTCACTGCAACTTCCACCCTCTGGGTTCAAGTGATTATCCTGCCTCAGCCTCCTGAGTAGCTGGGATTACAGGTATGTGCCACCACACCCAGCTATTTTTTGTATTTTTAGTAGAGATGGGGTTTCGCCATGTTGGCCAGGCTGGTCTTGAACTCCTGACCTCAGGTGATCCACCTGCCTCGGCCTCCCAAGGTGTCAGGATTACAGGCGTGAGCCACCACACCAGGCCCCATGTATCTGTTTCTAATTGATTCCTAAACGTGCAGCAAGAATTTCATTCATCCTTTCACTTCTTGCTTCTTTATGGACTGATTGCTCTCTAGGTCTACTCAACAACTGTTGATTTGTGATCTCCTTTTACTATCATCCTGGGGACATCCCTCTATCTTTTTCTTATGTTAAATCTTCTGATTTTTTTGAGCCTATGATTTCCTCTTTTATGTTTTATTTTCTCACTTTAGAAGTCTACATTCTCTAGTAGCTTTATGAGAAATGGTGCTTAATAAGTAAAATGTTTGAGACTTTCTCTGTCTAAAAATGTCTTTGATCTATCTTCAAATTTAATGATAGTTTAGCTGGGTATGAAATGTGTGTTGAAGATCACTTTCTCTCAGAATTTGAAGACACTGCTCTTTTATCTTCCACATTCCAACGATGCTGTTCAGAAATTAATTGCATCTTTTTTATGGATCTTTGTATTTGATTTTTTTTGTCCTCTGATAGATTTTAGAATCTTCTCTTCATGTTTAGTGTTGTGAAATTTCCTTTGCTATGAGTATTTTCCATCTATTAAGCAAGGTATTTGATGAACTCTCTAAATATGGACACTCATGTTCTTCAGTTCTGGGGAAATTTCTTAAATTATTTTGTTGAGGACCCCCTCCATCATTTTCTCTTTCTGAACAACAATTATTTGGAATATTGTTCTCCTGGACTAAGCCTCTTTTCTCTCTTGTATTTCATCTCTTTATTGTGTTGATATTTTGGGGATATTGTCTCAGATTATCTTCTAATTCTTCCACTGAATTTTTTTCTACCATATTTTCCCCCAGAGTTATTTTTATTTCCTGAAAAATGCTTTTAGTTTCCTATCACATATAGATGAAGTAACTCCTTTTACTTTTCAAAGAATCTCAATGATCACTTTTAAACTGTTCAGTTGTTTCTTGTACTTTTTTCATTTCAAGTTTTTCTTTCTTTCTTTGTTTTTTGAGAAGGGGTCTTTCTCTGTCACCCAGACTGGAGTGCAGTGGTGCAATCTCAACTCACTGCAACCTCCGACTCCTGGATTCAAGCATTTCTCCTGCCTCAGCCTCCCTAGTAGCTGGGATTACAGGCATGTGCCACCACACCCAGATAATTTTGTTAGTGGTGGTAGTGGTTTTTTTTTTTTTTTTTGAGATGGAGTTTCGCTCTTGTTGCCAGGCTGAAGTACAATGATGCAATAATCTTGGCTCAGTGCAACCTCCACCTCCCAGGTTCAAGCTATTCTCCTGCCTAAGCTTTCCTGAGTAGCTGGGATTACAGGCATGTGCAACCACGCCTGGCTAATTTTTCATATTTTTAGTAGAGACAGGTTTCTCCATGTTGATCAGGCTGGACTCAAACTCCCGACCTCAGGTGATCTGCCTGCCTCGGCCTCCCAAAGTGCTGGGATTACAGGTGTGAGCCACTGCACCCGGCCTTTTTTGTATTTTTAGTAGAGACAGGGTTTTGCCATTTTGGCCTCGCTAGTCTTGAACTCCTGACCTCAGGTGATCTGCCCGCCTTGGCCTCCCAAATTGCTGGGATTACAGGCATGAACCACTGTGCCTGGTCTATTTCAAGTTTTTTTAAAAAGATACTTTTTTTTTTTTTTTTTTTGAGACAGAGTCTTGCTCTGTCGCCTAGGCTGGAGTGCAGTGGCCGGATCTCAGCTCCCTGCAAGCTCCGCCTCCTGGTTTCACGCCATTCTCCTGCCTCAGCCTCCGGAGTAGCTGGGACTACAGGCACCCGCCACCTCGCTCGGCTAGTTTTTTGTATTTTTAGTAGAGACAGGGTTTCACCGAGTTAGCCAAGATGGTCTCGATCTCCTGACCTCATGATCCGTCCATCTCAGCCTCCCAAAGTGCTGGGATTACAGGCTTGAGCCACCACGCCCGGCCAAAAAGATATTTTTTAATTAGCAAAAATGTTTGTTGGTGTTGGTTTTACTCTTTTATGACTCCTCAATGTCTGAGGATCCATGGCTATTTGTACTTAAGGATAAAGCACTGAAAATATGATTAGAAGATTTATGTGTTTATGTATTTGTTAACCTGAGGGCTTCACTGTCCTTACAGTAGCTCTTCTTCAATATTAGAATGGTTCTTAACTAGCAGCTCTGCCTCTTGGCAAACCACTACCTCGTCTGCTGACTAGGCTCTTTCACTGTGGGCCCCAACCATCAGTTTCTGTGAGTGTTCTCTCTTGGCCTGGTCAATTTTACCACAAAGAAATCTTCTAATCTCCTGCTTGGTGAGGAGTGGTTACAGAGCTAGTTCCCAGTGTGTATGGAGCTGAGTGGCTGGAGGGCTTAGTAGTAAGTAAGAAGACTTTAATTAACCAATTAATTTCCATACAGTATTCCCTCCCTCAGCCGTGCCTAGTGTCCTGAAGTCTAGAGTCCTTCTGCTTCCGCCTCTCCAGAGAATGAACTTCTAGCTCACCACTGGAGAGAGGGGCTAGTAGCCTGGCTGCCTGGGGTGGTAGAGAGGAACTGAGGGTCTAACTGCTTTTTATATAGATCATCAACTGCTATGGTTTGGATGTTTGGGTCCTGTCCAAACTTCATGTGTTAAAGCTTAATGGTATGATAGGATTAGGAGGTGGGACCTTCAGGAGGTGATTAGATCATAAACGGGTTTAAGGCCCTCATACAAGAGGCTGCACACAGTGTTCAGCCCTTGGCCTTTCCACCTTCCACTATGTGAGGACACAGTGCTTGACCCCTCAGGAGAATGCAGCAACATGGCGCCATCTTGGAAGCACAGGGCAGGCTTTGCCAGACACTAAACCTTCTGGCACCTTGATCTTGGACGTCCAACTTCCACAACAATAAAAAATAATTATCTGTTCTTCATAAATTACCCAGTCTCCCAAGCTTCTCTCACTGTTTGCTGAGTCAGTCGCCATGTGTTCCACTTTCCAGCTCTAAAACATTGCTGCCACTCCTTTCCAGTTCTCTTTGCCCTGGTGTATTTATGGCTTTCAAAAATCCCTTGCTGTTGTTTTTGGAGGGTTTCTGAGAGAGTGACAGTAACCCTGTGTGCAGTCCACCATGCAGGAGGAGTTTCTTCCACCAAGAGGAGGAGTTTACATCTTCCCCTTCACCCTGCCCCTGTCCTACTCCAGTCCAAACACCAGCTCTCCCTCCATATTAGAAAGGTTCTTAACCAGCAACTCTGCCTCTCAGCAAACATTCCCACCCCCAATTCCACCCAGTCACCATAACACACTTTGTAACAGGGAAATCCAGCATCTCCCCTGCTCCACTGTCCTTTGCAAGCTGTGCTCTGCTTTTGCTCGAATGGGTCTTATTCTCTTAAGGCTCTCAGCCTTTGCACATGGTGCCCTTCTTGAGCCATCTTTCCCTTCTGTGTCTGCCTGACAAGCCTCTCTTCATCCTTTGTGGCTCACATGAAGCACCACTTCCCCTGGGAATTCTTCCTGGCTTTCCCAAGCAGAGGAAACAGTTGGCTCTTCCATGTCCCCTGCTACTTTCTGAGGGCTCTTTGCACATGGGATTAGTACTCACGTTGAAGGGCCTCTTCTCCCAACTACACGGTAACCTCCCTAAGGACAGGGCTTATGGACTTCATATTTTGTTTCCTAGCACCCAGCACCTTGCCTGGCATAAAGCATGAAGACCAAAAAAAAAAAAAAAAAGTACCCACTGAATACATGAGTGGGTGCTACATTTTCCCCAAATAGAACAAACACTTGAGTATTTAGATGAATTAGGGTTCTAGCAACTGAATTAGAGAGAAGTCTACGTTGGCTGGTTCTAAAATTCAGAAATGCATTGTTTTTATTTTCAAGTATCTAGAGTGAAATTTGTTCAGCTCCTTCTCATAGATTATATGATCATTCAAGGACTGTATTAGAATGACTTGCAATGAAGGTATTAATGAGTAGTCCAAGTTGCTGCTTATTCTCTATTTTGCTATTGCAAACAATAGCTTTGCAGTACCGGAAAATAAATTATTTCTCTAAACTAGGGAAACATTTCCCTTGCAAGTTTGATTTCCCTATTAATTTTCAGCAAAGACTTTTTATTCACAGGTAGTATAAATGAACATACAGAGAATAAGAGGCAAAAGCAGCCCTAGGTGGGAACAGATACTGCCTTGCCTGCGATTGGGGAAGGTATGTGACCCCCACCGCCTGCCAGGCTTGAGCCCCTTCCCCTCACAGTTGACTCCTCTTGTATAAACTGCAAGATGCTGTACATATTAGGTGCTATTATTATCATTATGGTTGTTTCAAAGGGTTTGAAAAGTGGTAACTCATTGTATTCTTGTAAAATCCATGTCAAAAGCAGGAATGCTATGTTACTTAGGTTCTAAAACAAAGAAACAAGAGACTGGGTGGTGAAGTGGCCTTGCCAAGTCCCTGAGTAACAGGTGGCTGGGCCCTCACAGGGTCTCATGCCATGGTGCCCATTCTGGCAGGCCCCAGGCACAGCTCAAGTGCAGTGTTGTGAGGTGGTGCGACGTCACTTACCATGACTGTGTATGCAGTCTGGGCACGGATGGCATCCTTCAGGAGCAGAAGCTTCTCAGAAACCTGTCAACAGAACACAGAGGCAGCGTGGGGTTTAAAAGGCTGCTCGGAGCCAAAGCATCTGGTGGTCAGAGGGCTGAGCCCAGGGCAACCCACAGCGGCCTCACTGGTTTCCTGTGGCCATGGGATGGGGCAGGACTTACCAGCACAGCAGCCTTGTGGTCAGTCATGGCTCTCACAAAAGCCAGTGCCTCTGGAGTGGCTGATCTGATGTTGTCCACGCGTCCCTCCTGGAATCGGCGGATGGACGCACTCTCGTAGGTGGGCACCAGTCTTCGGTGGAGCCTGCGTGGGATGAAGGATGAATGGCACGTGGTAATTTATTCTTGGGAAATCATAAACTCGGAAAGAAAAACCGCCTCAGCAAGCTTTATTTTCACAGCCCTGACTTGACTTGGCAGAATATTTCATTTTAATATTAACAGAATTCTAGAGGGAATTCCCAAAGACGACGCTGGGGAGTCTTCCACATGGAAAGCCACGTTTGCTTGTTACACCCGGGGATGCTGCACTGATATAAAATAAAGAAGTGATGAGTAGCGCTTCAAAAATAATTTTCCACCTGGTGGAAAACCTAGAGTTTACTGTGAGACCTGAGTGTTTGAGGAATAGCACAGAATGGAATAATTGTGTAGTTAATCATTCCCACCCATGAGGGAATCCTGTTTTATTTAAACTGATTCAAGCATGACCTCTGGAGGGAGGTGGGGAGGGGCCTTAGTGCTAGTGAGCCTAAACAGCTGTCCAGGCCTTCCAGGGGCGGCTGGGCTTCTGACAGACCCATGGGCACCATGGCTGTGCCTCACCTCCCTGATGACTATGACCCAAGCAGCAGTGGCCACTTCCCCACCAGCCAGGTGACCCCTCTTTCCTTATGCATGGGACCTGGGCCAGTGTCCCTGGGCTTGCACCCCTGGCGGGCACACTTCCTTTCTCACCACTCAGTAAGGTCCTTGGTGTTGGGAGTGGGGGAGGAAAAAAGACACAGAGCTTGGAGAGAAGCAGTGACAGCCCAGTGTCACCCAGCAAGTCATGGCCCCACATCTCAGCCCTCTCAGGACATGTCTCTCCCTCACTGGCTGGGCTCCTTGAGGTTTGGGAAGGCCGTGTCCAGTTCTGCAGGGTGTGTGATACTGTCTTGTTTGGTGAGCAAGGGAATGACCTTCCTGTACACTCTGACATATTTCCCCAAGACTCTGGCAAGGAGCTCCTGTCCTGGTCCCTGGAAGCAAAAGCCATCACTGGCCAGTCATTGACCAACCCCAATTCAGGCAGCTTCTGGGTTTCTGCTGAATCTAGGGGCAGATAAAAACAATTGTGATTATTACAGCTTAGAGCCTGAAGAACGCTGCTCATGGGAAGCAGATCCTCTTTGGGCATTCGATGAACCCAGGAGCCTCTGGCTATATCCATTCCCGGCCTCGTCCAGTGATAGCACAGCCAACAGGCAGGTGGAGGAGGGGTGCACTGTGCAGGCTGCACTGGCCCCCTCAGCTCTGGATCTGAAACTTGGAAGTGCTCACAGTAGAGAGGTCCTGAGCAGCTGGTCTTGGTGGTATCCCCAGTTGAGGCTCCGGCAGGATGCTGACCTTATGGCCTGTCTCAGCCCCATGCCCTCTGAGTATCAGAAGGCAATGACCACCATTCCAAATGCCAGGTAGGTCCTGCAGCATCTCAGTGCTGGTGAGGTTTCTACCTCTTCAAGTCTCAGCGGCAAGCCCAGTCCTCATATGGGATGACATTGGCCTTCCCCAAGGTGTCCAGACAGGACAGACACTCAAAGCAACTGCACTCACTTCCTTGAGAATTACAGCCCCGCAGGGGGACACTGGGCTGCTGTGTCCACACGGGTGCTGCCTGCTTGTTAGTGAGAATGCCTTGCCCTAGCTTTACTGCAGGGTCACTTTATGCCTTTCATGGAAGTTGCAAACTGAAAGCAGGTTTGAGGGCAGAGCTTTACCGTTCATAGCAGGCATTGATGAGCCACTGCTTCTGGAGCCCTGGAACTGTCAGGAGCTGGCCCCATCTCCAGGAAGATCTATTTCGAATTTTGGTTTCTTCGCCTCCTGTAAGGCTAATTCACCTCTCTCCCTGCCTTCACTCCTGATTTCCCTACTCTTCACCCCTTCACTGACACACAGCTACCTGGGTCACCAGGTCTAAATCCCAGACCTGGCCGAACCACTCCTGGCCAAACCTCCCATCTGTGATTCAGTCTCTGGCACCTACTCTGTGCCAGGTATGGTGTGGGTGCGAGGGACTCAGAGGCATGCGAGATGCCCAAAGTGTCAGGGTTGCGGGGACAGTCTAGAAAACAAAGCCAGCAAATCTGCAAACAAGATAATTCACATGAGTAACAATTGCCTGAAAGAAAAAGAAAATTCAATGTGGTATGATAGAGAATGGGTGGCAAGGGGGCCAGAGGGGGCTGCATTAGATAAGGGGGTGGGGAAAGGCTTCGAGGGATGGACCCTGGGCTGGAAAGGGCTGGTGCGTGTAGAGGGTGGTGACCCTGAGCCCACACGCACACCTTCCGTGGGTGGCAGAGGTACAGCCAGGAGGTACAGGTCAGGAGGCAGGAGAGAGCTGGGGGTGTGGGAGGGCCTCAGGTGAGGCCAGTCCACAGGGGGCTCTTCTAAGTCAGGCTTTTGTTCTAAGCCTGGTGTGAAGGCACTGGGAAGTTTCATGTGGAAAGTAATCAAGTCTAATTTGCATATTTCAAAGTTCACTCTTCATGAAGACAGTATTACCAGGGGTAATGGTGGAAGCAGTGACCTTAGGGAAGTGCTGCTGTTGGCTAAGCATGAGCTGATGGTGGCCTGGGAGGGGCTGATAGCAGTGGAGGTGGAGGGTAGGTGAGAGACATTTGGAGGAGAACGGATATGGCAGTGTGTGGGGATACGAGAAAGGACGGAATCAAGGATGAATCCAAAATCTTTGTCTTGATCAGCTGGGGGACTGCTGGTTCCATTTCCTTAGCAAGATTGGGAAGACTGGGGAGGAGCAGGTTGCAGCAATGGAGCTTGGGTGAGGTGGGGAAAGTTGGGATGGAGGGTAGCCCCTTGACTCCAACCATGGTCTGTATCCCTTCCTGGCTCTTCTCAGCTCTACAGTCCAGCCCTCTGGAGCTCCGTGTCCCTGTGCCATCACCCAGGCAGTTCCCTGATGGCACATCCTTCTCGTTCTGAGGTTGGATTTGTAACCCAGTTCAGTCTGCTCCTCCTTCAGGCAGCCTCAGTCACTCTCCAGTCTTCCAGACTCACAGAAGGCTGTTCCTCCCTCCAGGATGCTTCTAGACCCTAGATCCTACAGCACCGTGTTCGTCAGCCCTCCCGGGTACAGACTCACTCCTCCTTCACTCACCTGTAGAAGGCCAGCTGGAGAGCCACCTGGATGAAGGCATCGGGGCTGCATTTCTGCTTCTTAATGAATGTTTTCCCATAGTTGTCAAACTTATAGACAATGAAGTCAAGGTTCTTTACTATTCTGAGAAAGGAAAAGAAAAGACGTTTTCATTGCATGCAAAACAGTATGCATGCACCATGGGGCTTCGCTGGGCTTCTTGAGCCTGGTCTGTGTCCTAGCATTCTGGAAGGTGAAGACTTAGTCCCTGCCCTCCAGGAATGCACTGAAGTGTCAGAGACATACCTTGACCTATGAAAGTGTCAGAAGACACACCATGCCAGGACTACTATGACCCAAGGTGAGCTCAGCTGAGCAGGGTGTCGACTCTACTCTGGAGAGTGGGTGGGGAGGTGGGCCTGGCTGTGTTAGTGAGGCAGGGACTCACTGTGTCACAGGTGACATGCCCAGGATTTTGTAATTCACTGTCAGAGTAACAGGAACATTTTCCAAGTCTGCACTGAGACTCTTGAGCACTGGCTGGCACCCATATTGAATAAGCTGCTCCTCCATCAGGAGTCTGGGGTCCGGACTGACTGCCCACTGGAGCAGTGTCTGGCAAGGTCTATGCACCTCCCCACTGGAGAGCGCATAGCCTGAGTGGGCACCCGAGCCCACATGCACAGCTTCCGTCAGGACTCCATGCTCCCTGCCTGCCTCTCCTTAAAGTATTCCTCCTGCTCACAGCAGATCAGCTCTCGGTGGGGCCGGGTGCTGGGAACACAGGGGAACTTGGAGGAGACCCAGTTCCCACGAGTACTCACCCCTTAGACCCACCTGTTGACAGACTCCTGGGACAGACTGAGCTCACTATCACCACGGCCACCTGGAAACCTCTCCCCTAAGCTGTGCCCACTTGGGCCTCACTCCCTTGTATGGGCCCCCCTTGTATGGGCCCCTCAGGACCCCCAGGGAGAAACCTCCTGCTTCCCCATCCATGGGCCTCTCCTTGCTCTCTTCAGCCTCTGGAGGGTGGAGCTGGGGGCTTTGGGGAACATGGGGTCTGCTCAGGTCCCTGGAAGTGAGTGGACTCCTTCACCCACTGAGGACTCAGCAGCCCACCAGCTCACTGCCCTGGCCCCTCACTTAGCTCCAGAAAAACCCTGCAAAGCTGAAATGTGAGCACCACTTTATAGAACACCTGAGGCCCCTCCATGCCCACCGAAGCCAGGCGCCCTTTCCAGCAGCTCCCAGTGGAGAGGTCCTTCCCACTCTTCAGCTTCCCAGCCTGGTCACACTCTGTCCTGCTCACATGTGCCCTTCCCACAGCCTCCTTGGGGGCGTCCCCATACCCTCTGCACAGAACTCTCCAGCGGCTCCTTACCATTGGCAGGGCAGGCTCTAGGCCCATAACAGAAGGTCAGTGACACTTGTCACAGTGCGGCCCAACTGCCTTTTTGTGGCCCAGCTCTGGCCATTCTCTCACTTGCTGGTCTCCAGACCAGCCTTCATCATTATGAACCTGTACAAGCTTGAAGAAGCTGCCTTTCTGCCTCTTCCCCATCTGCTTGCACCATGAACTCCTATCCATCCTTCAAGGCCCATCTCTGTAAGGCCCTCCCTCACAGTCCTGACAGAGTTCAGCTTCTATATTTTTGTGGGTTCAGGTCAGCATGGCTGTTTCTTCTTTTGGCATTAATCTTACTGTATCACACGTTTTGGCCTGGGATTCTACTTATTCCACTCCAATATGGAGTGCAGGTCCCATGGTACTTAACTTTCTGTGTTCTCAGAGACTTACCACAGGCCTGGTGCACACTAGAGCTCTGCATATGTTTGATGAATGAATGAGCAAACCAGTGAATGAATGCATTGATGTTTGCTTACTGAATGGGAGAATCAACAGCTACAGTACAGACATGGTTGCCAGGATGTGGCTGCCACCACTGCTCCCTGCTGCCCCAGGCCTTCCTCCCTGGGTCCCGTTAGAGCCTGAATGGCCCCCTCCCCTTGGGGAAAAAGACTGCCTTGTCAAGTTGCAGTGTAAATTCAAGCAAATTGAAATAGCTTGAATTCAAATGACCTATTCAAACCAGTTGTTTTTTACTCCCCCGAAAGCAGGGGATGATCTCCCGGCCTTGACTCTGTTCAGTCAGGTGAAACTGGGAAAAAAAAAAAAAAAAAAAAAGCCCTGCGTTTGCATTTTATGGAAATGATGGATATTTCAGCAAGGTTATTTCCCCAGAGTTTTATCTCTCCTTTAGTTTGACTACATTTCCATGAGGGATGGGGAAGAGGTGGAGCCCAAGGGGAGGCAGAGGAGCTGGGGTCTTTGGAAACTTCCAGGGAGCCTTGGGAGCTAGTGGGCATGGGCAGGGTGGTCCCTAGGTGACCCCTCGAAGGAGACTTCGGTTGTCCTTACCGTTGAAGGTTTTCTGCCGAGGAGGCTAAGTGGCCTTGAATTTCCGGGGAACATTTCCACCGCAGCCTCCGGGGGGCGGGGAGCTCACTGACAGAGTCTGCTCGGATCAACTTCCTGCTGCTCTGTGTCCTGCGGGCACAGAGGCAACCTCCTGAGGCTCTGCGGCCAGAGAGCTGTGGGAAGCATCGCTTCTTTGCTCTCTGCAATCCTCTTAGATGTCAGTGTTTGTGGCCACGGAGTTTCAGGGGATACGAGCTGCCCCTGAACCACTGTGCAGATGAATAAACTGAGGCCTCCACCAAAATCATTAAGTGGCAGGGCCGGGGTTCCATCCAGTTTCACCTGACTCCAAAATCCCTTATTTCTTTTCATTGTTTTCCTATTAGACCAGAAGACTTGGAGAGAAATTTAAGAGCAAGCTGTGTTGTTCTCTTCTACAAGGTTTGTGCCTACTAGGCTTGGTTTAGATTTCAGTGACCCTAGAGTTTCGTGGAAGAAATGGAAGACTTGGATGCAGGGAGAAGATTCTAGGAGAGAATGGGTAAAATTGGGAATGGAGTAAGGAACACCGTGTGTTTACCGCACAGAGGAGCCCTGCTGGGAAGCTAAGGAGGGACCCAGCCTTGGGATTTGGAAACAGTGAGGCTCAGAGAACTCCCCGTGTGCTGGGGCAGCTGTGGGCCTGGCCCTGACTCAGGATAAGCAATAGGTGTCGATGTAGGCTTCCCCTCTCTCAACGCAGAGGTTCCTGAGAATTCCTTGCCACACTTCTCCCTGACTGCCGTAAATCTCCTGCCTCCTATCCATGGCCCATGAAGCACATGATGTCTCATTCAAAGCTGGGTTTCAAATTCATTGTGTGTGTGTGTGTGTGTGTGTGTGTGTAGTACACAACTTTTTTCAAATTCATCTTTTGCTAAGACACTTTCCAGACTGACACAGCCCCCAGCGACCACCCACATTTTTTTCAGCCCAGCATGGCATCCCTGGGCTCCAGACTCACATGTGCTTGAGCAGATGCTCAGTGCACTGCACCAGGACGATGCCATCGAATGGGGAGTGTTCGCACACCACACCACAGGTGCCGTCTCGGCCCACCACAAACTGCAACAAGAAACAGGGAGTGGGCGACCATGGGGGAGAGTCAGCATTGCAAGGCAGCCCCTGGGCCCCAGGTCAGGCCTCTGGCTTCTCAGGGCTCCTCTCCTCCAGGGACACCAGGGCACATTATTTCCTGAAGAGAACACTGCACATGATTGCAGTGGCCTGAGAATATGAGAATCCAAGACTGCTCTGCACTCACGACCTCTTTCCCATAAAGGCTCTGGGCAGTGAAGGTGGAGCCCCAAGTTCCCTGACTGAGCAGTCCGGGGATTCCTGAGGAGCTCATCCCACATCTGCGCAGCTGCCCTTGGGGGATGGGCAAGGCCCTTCAGCCCTGTTTCCCGTCATAGCTCGCATCGCAGGCACCATCCTGCAGTGCTTTATGTGACTATTTGTCTGATGGACCCTGTTTGTTTTGACCTCCATTGATTTTGTTCCCAGGATCTACACCAGTGTCCACCCCGTCGTATGTGGTCAATAATTGTGTGGAATGAGTGACAATGAAAATTAACAGTCTGTTTTGGATGGTAAGCAGATTCCTAGGGAGAAATAAAATATCCCTTGACAGTAGTGAAGGAAGGATGAGGAAGTAAAGAAGGTGCAAGGAAAGGATGAAGAAGTGAAGGAAAGATGAAGTGAAGGAAAGAGATATGGAAGATGCTCCACGAGTTGCCGCCTGGGCTTTGAGTCAGAGACCCACATGAAGTTTTGCAGCCATGAGAGCCTAAACGAGACACTTCAACTCTCTGGACTTTGGTTTACTGTCCTTGAAAACAGACCCGGTAAGGCCCAGCTCATGGATTGAGAAGTGGATTGGAGAGGAGGTGTATGAAGGATCCATAGGAGCTGTAGAGATTACTTATGACTTTTTTTTGTGACTTTGCAAAGACTCTATTTAGCTGACTTGAGAAAGGAACATACCTAGTGCACAAAAATAGTGGGAGAAAATAATGAGAAGGACAAAATTTGGTTCTTTTTTGTTTTTTTTTTTTAAGCATCGTTATCTGTGAGAGCTTTATTTTTAAGTATTGGTAAGTGAAATTATTTGCTTTAACGTGATTCAGCAGTAAATAAATAATAAATAATCTGGAGGAAACAAATGAACCAAGGTTGGCAATATGTACATGCTGCTTTTGAATATGCTTGAAAATGTCCATGATAAAAGTTAAAATATCCAGAGCTTTTGCTGTCTTTATCAAAATACTCTTTCCTCTGGAAGTCCTGTGGCTTCCTTTCCACAGGGAGAAGCAGCAAGATGAAGGATTAAATGCAGAGAATGTGACTTCTTGTCATTATTTTTTTTTTTTATAATGAGGAAATTAATTGTCTCTCTCTTCCAACAGCACACACTCATTTTTACTTGTTTACCTATGTAGATAATTTATTTTCATAATTTTATAATTAAATTTTACAATAGAAAACTTATATCAGGAAAAATTTTAAACATCTAAGAAAATTTAGGATTTTTAAGTTTTAGAAATTTATTTTTAAGTTTTATGTTCTGTCACATTTCTTTCTTTTTTTTTTCATTTTATTTAAAGTGTAACGCAAATAAAGCAGGCTGCCTAGTAGCCCATCACACCCAAGAGATACTCATTCTTTATCCCTAAATGAACAAAACAAGCAACCTTTGGAGTTTTACTAAAGTCTCTACCAGGGCACCATACCATTCCACATGTCCCGAGCTGCCTCTCTCCTGGTCTCCTCCCAATCTCTCGCCTTGTGTACCAGATGCCTGGATCTTTACTCCCATTCTACAAAGAAACTCACTTCCAGAGCTTCTCCCCAAACTCACCCCTTGCAGACCCTCCCCTCCCACCCCCAGTGTCCTCTGCCTTGCTGTCCTGAGACCAGCTCTCCATCATCTTGAATTCGGGTCCATGCAGCCCTGCTGGCTTCTCCGGCTTGCTTGATAATCTGTCCTGCTGACAAAAAGAACCTGGAGGTCAGCATAGACTAACCCATGAGAGGCGGGAGGGCTGTGCCCACCCCATTAGTACTTATCTGTGCCTGTCACTAAAAGGAAGGAAGGAAAGAAGGAAGGAAAGCAGTGTCTTTTAAAAACTGCTACCAAGGCTGAGCTCCAGATTCTGTGCATGTATCATATCGGTTCACCCCCACAGCTGCTCCGTGAAAGATGATAAGCCATTAGCACCACTGTGGAGGCTAAAACAGCTGGCCCAGCAGCCAGAGAGCGTATCAGAAATAACGGAACCAGTATGCAAACCAATAAAAAGGAAAACCTGCAGAATGTAGGGACAGAGAGAAAGGAAAACGAGATGTTGTCTAGATATGCTTATCAATGTGAGCTTTGCTAACCCAAAGTAGAGAGATGTTTTGTTTTTGCCTGCTGTTTTATACTATATGGCACATAGTATAAAAGTGTAGTGACTTTAAAATAAACAAGACTAGGTTCAGGATTGGCATGTTGGGGGAATAAAAGGAAGATGGCAGAATGGGAATGAATGATTTGACTTTGACTTCATCCCGTCTGCATGGGTATTTTTCTCTAGGCCAAAATAAATTTCTTGCTTCTAGGCTGACGTCATGTAAATGAACATGTATGAGTTATTTTATCTCATCTTACGATCTTTCTTCCATGGAGATGCTGGGCTGTTCTACTTCTCAGGGATTAAGGGAGGTATATTGAAATCGCCAGCCATGGGGGTGGACATCCAAAAAGCTGACAGCTCTGGGCATCAGAAATTATTCTTTCAGAATGCATTACGGATTTGTTCAGTGGGGCTGTTGTACTCTCCTGCTCCTGGCATACGCCCACCTCACAGGTGTGATGGGTGATGGGAAATGGGCCTCAGGTGTGGCCCAGACCTTCCTGGCGCAGGCGGCAGGAAAGTTAGGGAGTTTGAGTTGGGTTCAGCCACTGGTTCCTGAGAAGAGTTCTGGCTGGTCCAGAGATTGACATCAACAGCACATCTCAGACCCCTCCAGCAATCCTGACCCTTCAGACCCAGCCTCTCAGGCAGCAGAAGCCAGTGAGTGTGCCTGCCAGATGCAAGCACATGCGGGCCTGGGCACCGGGCTGTGCCCGCTTGCCTGCTCACTCTCTTGCTGGGGGCATGGCTGTGCTCTTGCAGGGCCACCTGGACGGCTTACCTGCAAGGACTTGTCGTACCAGCGATTGGCCCCGTTCTTGCTGTACCCTCCGCCGTGAAGGAGCTGAAGTGCCCTGTGGGTGTCGCTGAGCTCCACGCCTCCTGGAGCATCCAGACACACAAGGCAGATGCAGCGCTCAATCATGTCCAGCGAGTCCCGGTTGGTGGAGTCTGCAGGGGAGGCAGGCACAGCCCTAGCACCTGTCCCACTCCAGGCCAGGCTTCCCCCCTCAGAGCCCCACACAGGACAGGGCAGCCCCAACTTCTGGGATCACACCAAGACCCAGGTCTTGAGTGGCCCTGATCCCCCCACCCTGCCCCACTGTGGGTGGGCAGTGAAGTCAGCCAGAGTGTCCTGAGCCTCTGTCCTACCCCAGGATCCCAGCTTATTCGCATGGTCCCTGCAGGAACCCTGCCCTCCAGCTGTGACCAGCTCTCCCCTAGATGTGTGGGCTATTGGTCCTGCATGCCAAGATGAAGCGGGATGCTTAGACCCTCAAGTCAGCCCACATCAGTGGAGGGGCCCCTAATCCCCCACCCAACAGCACCCTCCACTCGGGCTCCTGTGAGCCACATCTGTGTGTAGGCATGCTTGTTTGTGCTGAACTATGACTTTCAGACATCTAAACTGCAATTTCAAAATTGTTGTTGCAATTTTAGAATTAGGCAATTTCACATTAAAACCTGAAGGAAGTGTATTGCTCACCTCCCTGCCCTCAGGCGGTTGGTTCAGAGGCAGAGCTGCAGACAGAAGGGCCAGGCTGCTCCCAACCTGCATGTGGATGAGCTCATAGGAACAGTGTTGGACTAATGGATCCAAAGGAGCTCCAAGCCTGGCCCACAGCTGGCTTTTGTGTTAGCCTGTACCAATTCCCAGGCTCCTCTAGACATTCTCCTACAGGAAGCAGATTT
Organism: Piliocolobus tephrosceles; assembly: GCF_002776525.5. Lineage (NCBI taxonomy): Eukaryota > Metazoa > Chordata > Mammalia > Primates > Cercopithecidae > Piliocolobus > Piliocolobus tephrosceles. Next base: position 85,944,251 of record NC_045442.1, on the reverse strand, counting down.
CAAAAGGGAATACCCCTCCCCGGTGGCACTGGAAGAGTACAGACAAGGATGGCTCTTCAGGAGCAGGAGTCAGGCACAGAGGACGTGACTTCACCAAGGACACACGCATTCCTCCCAGAGAGCACCAGAAGCTGCCCTCCCTGGCAGCTTCCTCCACGGGGCAGAGGGAGGTTCACCAAGCCCACCTGGCAGGACCTGTTGGGGCCAGGCCTGCTCCCGCTGCCTGTTCCTGTTTCTTCCAAACAGGAGTCGATTGTGCTGACGATGTTCTCTCCACGGCTCGGTACTAGGTGTGGGAGTGCACAGCCTGCCTCTTGGTTTCAAGTTCACCAAAAGTTAAAAAATCCACCCAAAGTTTAACATATTGGTTTAAAATTCCAAGGAGTCACTTCAAGACCCAATGGTGAGGACTGCATATCACCAGGAGAGCCTGACCTTGGGGCTGGATGCTGGGACAGAATGAGGCAGTAGGGGTGAGAGTGCCCTGTGTGTGGGAAGATGGGGTGCATGGCATTTGCAGGCAAAGGTGCATTACATGGTAGAGACTCCTAGTTGCACACTACATGTCCTTTCCTTGCTTGCAGAACCCCTGGTTTTTAGCTTGGTACATGGATAACCAACTAGAGCTATACTTCCCAGCCTCCCTTACAGCTAGGGGTAACCAGGTGTCTAAATTCTACGAGTAAGATCTCAAAAAACTACACAACAGCTTCCGGGGAACCTCTTCAAAGATAACTAGCATGTGCTCTTTGTCCTGCTTCCCACCTTCCTCCATCCTGCTGCCTGGATTGCAGATATAATGCTGGGAGCTCTCGCCTGCGTTTTGCCTTCCTCGGGTGTATGGACAGCTCCGCTTCCCAGGGTGGTAAGTCAATCTTTAAGACCAACCCCTAGGTCTTCTCAATGCCTGCTGGGTACACAGAAGCTAACTGCACTGGTCTTTGCTCTGCCCAGGTGAATTCTCCAAGTTCACCAGGAGTATCCACAGATGCTTTTGCCTGAAAGGAGTCTCCAGGCCCCATGCATCCCCTTTCTCTCACTTTTTGCAAATCCTGGGGAACAAGATGTCTCCCACAGCAGACCTTCCACTCTGGGAAGCCAGCCTAGCCTTGGGACATCCTCTCTTCCTTCCTGTCGAGGATGAGGCTTTGGGAACCCGGTGCTTTCAGAACCCCTCCTGGTCCCTATATGGGCAGGATGCCTCCTCACTCTCTGCATGGCCTCTTGGACTTCCCTGCCTCAGTCTGATCAGCATCAAGGATCTGGCCATGCCCTGAGGATCTAAGCACAAATGAGAGCCAGCCCAGGCCCTGGGGGAACTCCCCTTCTTGTAAGCTCCTTAAGCGGGTGCAGTCACCACATTACCCTCTCAGAACCTAAAACTGCTTCTACTGCCCACAAGGGAGAATCCAAATTTCTAAACACAGCACCCCAGGCTCCATGGCTTACCTCTGCTGTCCCTCAAGTCCACCTCCTTCCCTCCCCAGATCCCTGCATGGACCTCACAGACAACCTCCTGCCCCTCCCTGATCCTGTGCACATCCTATCTCCTCCTCATCATGCAGGCTGTGCCCAGGACAAGGCCCTTCTTCTCCTCCTCTGCCGATGAAAGCCCTCCCTGAGCTCCCTCATCCTCTGGCAGTGCCAGCCCTGCCCTGGAGGACTCCTGACACGCAGAGCATGTGGCCTCCACAGCTTGCTCAGTGCAGATGTGGAACCTGCACTCTTGTGAAGCTGGCCTTATATAGCACCTGAGCCCAGAGGTGCCCCCCAACCCCTTCCCACCATTCCCTGCTGCACAGCACATGACCCCACTGCCATTCCCAGACCACCATGCTTTGGACAGTCAGCACTTGCAGCCTCTGGACCCCTGGTCTGGTCCCCTTCCCCATATCAGCACTCACCAAGGGTGGAGCCTGGTCCCTCTGCACAAGGCAAGCACAGTCCATGCTGGGTAATGGACTTTAGTGTGCTTCCCTTGGCCTGGCCCAGGTAGGGTTGGGATCTGTGGACCTAGTTCAGAGAGGGGGCCTGGAGGTGTCCAGCTGGTTACTGGGAAAGGGAAAGGCCATGTCATTATGAAGGGCAAAAACCAACTACTTTGAGGCTTTGAGCTTCATGGGTTGATGGGGGAGTGGGGGTAGGGTGAGGCTGGGACAAGGTAGGGCTTCTTCCTCTCTGCAAGGCTCCCTGCTCTGCCCTTCTCCCCTCCTTAGGCATCCCTGCAGATGGCCATGGTGCTCAGCCCTGCACTATGTGCTGGGCTAGGGGTCCCTGCAGGCTCCTAGGCTAGCCAGTGCCTTCGGAGCCCTGGGGAGGCCTTGGTCAGGTCTGGGTCAGGTTCAGATCAGCAAAGAAGAAGGGAGAGGCATGCCAGGTGTATAATAGTGCAGAGTGGTAGGTGGGGGATGGGACAGTGGTTTGGATGGCCGGGGAACAAATCCCCGGGCTTGTAAGCAGAGCTTGTGAGTGATCAGCTTGACCTCCAGCTTATGGGTGAAGGCATGCAGGATGTAGGTGGGGCTGGAAGAACATAATGATGTGATGTTATTAGTTAACCTTTGTTGAGCACCTACTATGTGCCAGGTATCAATCTAAACATGCATATTGATGCATATGAGATAGGTATCATTGTCATGCTTCATTTATTGGTCAGGAGCAGAGAAACCAAATATCTTGACCTTAGGCCATTTATAAGGTTTCTCTTGTAAACAGGGATGATAATAATCACCCACTAAGTGGAGGGAGCTGGATTTGATCTCAGGCATCCAACCCCAATGCTCAGGTTCATCAACAAGGACTATGAATGCCCAGCTCAGTCATGTGACTTCAGCCAGCAACAACAGGGAGTACTGAAGGATCGTGGAAGAGCTCAGTCTGGTCAGAGCAGAGTCTAGGATACCTGGCAGCTTGGGAGGCCAGCCAAGTCGGGGCCATGGACAGCTTGAATGCTGTACACTTCATCCCTGTTGGTCATACCTCAGGTGAACTCTGAGAGCCCTGGCTTGGTAGCTGCCTTCACCAAGGGCTCCTTAAAAATAGCCCCAAAGCCAGTGCGGAGTGGGCAGACTGCAGCTCCTGAGGTAGCCCACAGCATGCCTGCTCAGCCAGGTGGCTGGGAGCAGGTCTTCATGCAGGCTCGAGGCAGGAGGGTGGAGGCCTGGCACACTCCTTTTCAACTGGGCAATGCAAGGAAAGAATGGCTCCCTGGGCATCACTGCCCTCGTCACCTCCAGGCAGGAGAGGCGGATTGTGAGGAAGCACTGAGGCCTTGCCATCACGTGCAGGCTCTGCAGGGCCCAGGAGCCCAGCGCTGCCCAACAGGAACCAGGTCCTGGCTCATTAGACAGGGTGAAATGGGAGCAGGACAGCAGAGAGGGAAGCCAGGTGGCCTTGCAAATGAACTCCCTGCATATAAGTAGCTGATCAGTCAAATGCTGACAAGTTTATCGTGTAAGGCAGAAAATGAACACTACACCCAAGCTCATCCACCATGACTGTGGCCCAAATGTAATGGAAACACGGGACAGCGGGCTGAAGGCACACGGCAGGAGCCATTTGTCTTGTGGCATCCTCATCGAGCACATCGAGGCTCCTTTAAAGTGGTGAATCAGTCTTCCTCAGGGAGCCCTGCTTAACAGTGAGAGATGGGGATTGAGTAATAGGAGGAGCTCGCTCTGACACCCACACCCAAGGAGGGAGTTGACAGCTTTGGTAGTGTGGAAATTCCAGAGGCCAGGAGGCCTTCGGGAGCCCTGAGGCCAGCGTTAGAGGTTGGAAGCTTATAGGCTGAGACTCTGGTGAGCACAGGTAAAACAGCACCTGGTACCTCTGTGCAGGGCTGCAAGACTCAGGTGCAGTTCTTTAATGTGCACTACTGTGCACAAGTACCCCCAGACATACACCACCCTCTCTGGGACACTTGCCTTTGCTTGCTGTGATCTATTCCCTGAGGAGTTAGCACAAGTCAGATTTCTATGCCATGCCCATCCTCCTTCTCACAGTCTAGGAGATGGATGAACTGGGCTCTTTCTCGGGGGCTTAGACCTTCTTAACCTTTCCCAATCCCATCTGAGCGTCTTTCCTCCCCAGATGAAGGAGTACGTTCTTCTTTTGGGAGGTAAATCTGCCATCGCACATCTCATATTCTTCCCGACTCTGTGGCCTAGGGGGTGATCTTTATGCTGTCAGTCCTCAGAGACTGTGAGAATTCAGACAGAATTATTTCTCACTCTTGCAAAACAGAACTGCTTTGACTTGAGTTACATCAGGCCCCTTTCAAGAGCTCTTGATGGAGGGTCTTCCGATTCCAGGAACATACACTTTTCCCCATTCTTCCGGCTAAAAACTTGGACATTTTATTTCAAACTAAAGTAAGAAGACTCTAAGATGGAGAGAAGAAGGCAGACCAGCCAGAGACCTCAGAACCCAAGGAACATCATAGCAGCAGATTCTCTGGGTATTACAGACTGAATTTTGTCCCCTGAAAAGTCATATGTTGAAGCTTCAGCTCTCAGTGTAATTCTGTTTGGAGGGAGGGCCTTTACAGAGATAATTAAAGTTAAATAAGGTCTTAATCTAATAGAAATGGTGTCCCCATAAAAAGAGAAAGAGATACCAAGCATGTGTGCACAGAGAGTAGGCCATGTGAGGACACAGTAAGAAGGTGGCTTGTAGATGCCTACCCTGTGACACCTTCATCTTGGACTTCCAGCCTCCAAAACTGTGAGAAATACATGTCTGTTGTTTAAACCACCACTCTGTGGTATTGTTATGCCAGCTGTACAAACTAATACACTGTGGGGTTTTGTTTGTTTTCTTTTGTTTTTTACCTAAAATATCCAACTTGCAGTTGAAGAACCCAGCAACGTAAAAACACAAGTGGGTATAGTTAAAAACAAACAATCAACAAAAGCCTGCTCTCTCTAGTTAAAGGATCAGAACAGCAAGACATAAAACTTTTAGGTAATAACCGTTCTACTTCAGCCAAATACCATAGAGAAAAACTGTGTCATCCCTCCCTCCCCCAGCACCCTCACCAGCAAAGGCCAAGTGGAGAGCCCAGATATCTACCATCACCAGTCAGTAATGAGGCATCTCAACTTCTGGGGGTATCAGAGAAGGCACGGTCTCAGATGGAAGTTGGCACTTCCATCTCCATTGGGCAATAACCAGCCCTCCCTCCTTTTCCCCACACAGCTTTAATAGAGACCATGTAGGGAGCTTGAACTCCCATCCCCCAACCCTGCAGTAATAAGGAGCCCCCTCCCCCAGGGTGTCAACAGAGACCCAGTGAGGAGCCTGTGCTTCCACCTCCACCTGGTTATAACCTCCCCCATTCTCTTGCTGGACCAGTGTCAGAGGAAGCCAGCTAAAACATGCTTAAATTAGATCCCAAGTCTCATAACACAGTATATCCAAGTTTCAACAGAAAACCACTCATTCTACCAAGAACTAGGAAAATCTCAGTTTGAACATGGGAGGTGGAGGCTGCATTGAGCACGCCACTGCACTCCAGCCTGGGCAACAGAGTGAGACTCCATCTCAAATAAATAAATAAGTAAGTAAGTAAATAAATAAATAAATGAAGATTAAAAGAAAAATAAATAAAAAGCAGTTATCATAAAAAAACCTCAACAAGCAATTTTAACACATTTGAAACAAATGAAAAAAAATAAAAGAAAAAGGAAATCTCCACAAAGAAACAGAAATTCTCAGCAAGAAAACAGAAGATATAAGAAGAACCAAATAGAAATGTTAGGACTGAATAATAGAATAACCAATATAAAAAGCACAGTGGATGGACTCAGCAGTAGAACCTAGGGCGCAGAGAAAAGAATCAGTGAACCTGAAGACAGAACAACACTGATTAGACTAGGGGAGAAGAAACAGAGTAAGCGCCTTTGAGACAAAAGATGATGTTTATGTCACCAAATTCCCAGGAGAGGAGAAAGGGCAGAGCAGAAAGGACTCAGAGAAATAATGGCTAACACATCCCCAAATTTGGCAAAGGACACACATCTAGAGATTCAGGAAGATAAGTTAACCCCAAACACGATTAATTCAAAGAAATATACACCAAAACATATCATAGTCAAACTTTTGAAAACTAAAGACGAAGGAAAAATCTTGAAAGCAGCAAGAGAGAAATGATTATATATATACACACACGCACATATATATGTGTGTGTATTACATATACATATACACACATATATACACACACATCCGTATATGTGTATATACACACACACACACACATATACTATAGGAGAAAACAACTAGGACAACAGCAGATTTTTTTTTCTTATCAGAAACCGTGAAGATCAGAAGGACTTGCCGTAATATTTTGTAAGCACTGAAAAAAAAAGAACTATCAATCCAGAATTCTATAAGAAAAAATATCCTTCAGAAATGAAGAGGGGAAAATCAAAACATTTTCATATGAAGAAAACTAAAAGAATTTATGCCAAGCAGACATATCCTGAAAGAATGGCTAAAGAAAGTAGGTTTCTTTGTTTTTGTTTTTGTTTTTTTGCGATGGAGTCTCTCTCTGTCACCCAAGCTGGAGGGTGCAGTGGCCCAATCTCGGCTGACTGCAACCTCCGCCTCCCAGGTTCAAGCAATTCTCTGCCTCAGCCTCCTGAGTAGCTGGGATTACAAGTGCCCACCACCACACCAGGCTAATTTTTGTATTATTAGTAGAGACAGGGTTTGTCTCTACTTGGCCAGGCTGGTCTTGAGCTCCTGACCTCATGATCCACCCACTTCAGCCTCCCAAAGTGCTGGGATTACAGGCGTGAGTCACCGCAGCTGGCCCCTAAGAAAGTTTTTTTTTTTAAAGAAAGGAAATGATAAAAAGAGAAACACTGGAACATCAAGAAGAAAGAAAGAACAATAGAAAGGGTAAATATCTGAGTAAATAAACTCATTTTCATTCTCCTTTCGAGTCTTCTAAACTATGTTTCAGTGTTGAAGCAAAAATCATAAAATTGCCTGATGTGGTTCTAAATGTATATAGAGATAATATTTAAGAGAAGTGTATTATAAACAAAGGAGAATAAAAGATGGTAAGCTTTCTACACTTCACTAGAACTGGTAACATTTCAACACTAATAGACTGTGATAAGTTATGTATATACAAGGTAATACCTATAGAAACTGTTAGAAAAAGCTATACAAACAGATAATACTAAAAAAGTTACAGGTAAATCAAAATTGAATTCTAAAAAATATTCATGTAACCCACAGGAAGGCAAGAAAAAGAGAACAATAATTGGAAAACAAAAACTAAAATGTCAGAGTTAAGCCCTAACACATTGATAATTATGTAAAGTGTAAATGTTCTAAATACACCAATTAGAAGACAGAGATTGATGGAATATATTATAAAAAAATTACCCCAGCTATATGCTGTCTACAAGAAATGCACATCAAATATAATGATATAGGTTGGTTATAAGTAAAAGGAAGGAAAAACATATAGCATGCAAACATTAATCAAAAGAAAGCAGAAATGGTTATTTTAACTTCAGGTAAAGTACACTTGAGCAAAGAAAATTTACCAGAGACATAGAAGGGCATTATATAAAAGTAAAGGATAAATCCTCCAAGAAGACATGGCAACCCTAAATGCATCTGTACCAAGCATACTATAAAATATGTTAAACAAACTCTAACAGAACTGAAAGGAGAAATAGACAAATCCACAATTGTACTTAGAGACTGTAACACTGCTCTCAATAATTGTTAGAACAACTAGACAGAAATTCAGCAAGGACGTACAAGAAATCAACAATATCATCAATCATTCTCTTCAAATACCCATGGAGCATATGCCAAGATAGACTATATCCAGGGCCATAAAACAACCCTCAACAAATTGAAAAGAATTAAAGTCATTCAAAATGTGTCATCTGACCACAGTGGAATCAAAGTAGAAATCAGTAACAGAAAAATAACGTAAACAGTTCCAAACATTTGAAAACTAAACGACATGCTTCTAAACAATTAACGGGTCAAAGAGGGAGTCTGTATTAGTCTGTTTTCACACCGCTATAAAGAACTACCTGAGACTGGTAATTTATGAATAAAAAGGTTTAATTTACTCACAGTTTTGCACGGCTGGGGAGGCATCGGGAAACTTACAATCATGGCAGAACGAGAAGGGGAAGCAAGGACCTTTTTTCCATGGCAGCAGGAGAGACAGAGAACAAGGGGGGAACTGCCAAGCACTTTTAAACCATCAGATCTCCTGGGAACTCACTCACTGTCATGAGAACAGCATGGGGAAAACCGCTTCCATGATCCAATCACCTCTCACCGGGTCCCTGCCTTGACATGTGGGGATTACAATTCGAGATGAGATGTGGATGGAGATTTAGAGCCAAACCATATCAGAGTTGTAAGGGAAATTTTAAAAAAAACACTGAAATGAATGAAAACTAAAATACACCAAATGAAAATTTGTGAGATACAGCTAAAGTATTGATGACAGGAAAATTTATAGCATTAAATGCTTACATCAGAAAAGTCTCAAATCAATAATTTCTTACCTGAAGAACCTAGAAAGAGAAGAGCAGAAAAAAACCCAAAGCAAGCAAGATGAGGGAAATAATAAAGAGCAGAAATCAATACAACTGAAAACAGGAAAAAAAATCAACAAAAAAAAGGTAGTTATTTTAAAAGGCCAATCAAATTTATAGAGAGACTGACCAAAAAAAAAAAAAAAAAAGAGAGAGAGAGAGAGAAAGACACAACCACCAATATCAGGAATGAAACAGGATATCACTACAGATCCTGCAGACATCAAAAGTATAATAAGAGGATACTATGAACAATTCTATACACATAAATCTGACACATGAAATCCCTTGAAAAGTATAAGCTACCACAATGCATTGAATATTATGATTATTTGAATAGCCCTATAATTATTAACCCATTTATGCTGGAGGTTGCAAATTTTTTTGTGAAAAATCAGACCTTGGTGATGACCTTAAGCAGTGGGATATAAATAACTCCCACAAGCTTAGCGTTCTAATAATGGAACACTAGGCATAAGTGAGTTAAGGATATTGAATTAGCAACATTAAAATTCCCCAAAAAGAAATCTCCAGGCCCAAGTAATTTCACTGATGAATTCTACCAAACATTTAAGGAAGAGTTGATACTACATTTATACAATCTCTTTCAAAAAATATAATTATGAGGAGGGAACATTTCCCAATTTATTTTATGAACCTGGTATCCTGATACCAAAAGAAGATAAATACAGTACAACAAACAAACAAAAAACCAAACCAACTATAGACTAGTGGCCCTCACAAATATAGATGCAGAAAATACTGAACTACATATTAGCAAGTAGAATTAAGCAATGTATGAAAAGAATTATACACCATGACCAACTGGGGCTCATTTCAGGGATTCAAGGCTGGTTCAATATCTGAAAATCAATCAATGTAATCCACCACATTAACAGACTAAAGAAAAAAATAACATGATTATATTTACTGATATAGTAAAAACATTTGACAAAATTCAACATCCATTCATGATAAAATCTCTTATTGAACTAGTACCAGAAGGGAACTTCCTTGACTTAATAAAGAACAGCTACAAAAAGCTTATAGCTAACATCATATTTAAAGGTGAAAGACTATAACTGAGTTTTGTACATTAATCTTTTATATTGCAACCTTGCTGAATTCATTTATTCTAGGCATTTTTGGGGTTGTAGATTTGCTACTATTTGGTACATGCATAATCATGTCATTGAAAATAGGGATCATTTTATTTTTTTTCTTTCTGATCAGTATCCCTTTTATTCCCTTTTCTTGCCTTACTACACTGACCAGAACTCCAGTACTGTGTTAAATAGAGTAGTAAGAGTAGGTATCTTCTTATTCCTGATCTTGGGGGAAAGCATTCAGTCTTAAATAAGATGTTAGCTATAAGCTTTTTGTAGATGTTCCATATCAGGTCAAGGAAGTTCCCTTCTGTTCCTAGTTCTCTTAAGAGATTTTATCATGAATGGATGCTGAATTTTGCCAAATGCTTTTACTGTATTGATTAATCATGTTATTTTTTTCTTTAGTCTGTTAATGTGGTGGATTACATTGTCTTCACACCTATCAAAATGATTAAAATAAAAAATAGTGACAACACCAAATGCTGGTGAAGATACATAGAAACTGAATTATACATATGTTGCTGACAGGAATGTAAAATGGTACAGTCACTCTGGAAAACATTTTAGCAGTTTCTTAAAAAACTAAACATACAACTATGGTGTGACCTAGGAATTTCATTCCTGGGCATTTTTTTCCAGTAAATGAAAACATAGGTTCACACAAAAACCTGTACACAAATGTTCACAGTAGCTTTATTTTTAATAGCTCGAAACTGGAAACAACCCAGATGTCCTTTGATAGGTAAATAATGAAAGAAACTGTGATACCTAGCAACCATGGAATATCACTCAGCAATAAAAAGGAAAACTATTGATATATGCAACAATTTGGATAAATCTCCATCCAGAGAATTATGCTGTTTGAGAAAAGCCAGTCCCTGCATCATACATGCTATATGATTTCATGTATATAATATTCTGGAAGCAATAAAATTATTGAAATAGAGAACAGATTTGTGGTTGCCCAGGAGTTAAGAAGGGGGTGAGGTGCTTGTGGTTATAAAAGAGCAGCGTGAGGATCCTGGTGGTGATGGAATGTTCCATATCTTGACTGTATCAATGTCAGTATCCTGGTTGTGATATTGTACTATAGTTTTGGAAAATGCTACCATTGGGGGAAGATGGGTATATGTGAGATCTCTGTATTACTTCTTACAACTGGATGCTAATCTACAGTTATCCCAAAATAAGTATAATTTAATTTTTTTTTTTTTTTTTTTTTGAGGCAGAGTCTTACTCTGTCACCCAGGCTAGAGTGCAGTGGCACCATCTCGGCTCACTGCAAACTCCGCCTCCTGGGTTCAAGCAATTCTCCTGCCTCAGCCTCCTGAGTAGCTGGGATTACAGGCACCCAGTACCACGCCTGGCTAATTTTTGTATTTTTTAGTAGAGATGGGGTTTCACCATCTTGGCCAGGCTGGTCTTGAACTCCTGACCTCATGATCCACCCACCTCGGCCTCCCAAAGGGCTGGGATTACAGGCGTGAACCATCATGCCCGGCAAAGTATAATTTAATTTTAAAAAAAGAACTTAAGAAACAAGAAGTGCTCTTTCTTCTGAGTTCTAACCACTCTTCCCACAAAGGCAGAGGATATAAAGAGCTGTAATGCTTCCAGAACTGGGAGAAAGGATGGTGGGGGAGAAAGGCAGGAGATATAAAAACAGAAACAAAAAAAAAAATCCTCCTCCTAGCTGTCTTGTACCCCAAACATTACTGTGCTGCACATAAAATGGAAAACGAGGGCCAGAGAGATGGTGACCAGGGAGAAGGTAAAGATAGAGGAGCCCAGGGTGTGTGCACACAGAGAGTGGTCCATGAACGGCCCAGGAAAAGCAAAATGCACCGCAGAGTTCATACGGATTAGGATTCCATGCAAAGAGCAAAGCAGCCTGAGGGCCCATGGGCCCCTGCCTCTGACCACAAGGACAGTACTCATGTTCAAGTTCACCAGATTTTTCCAGAGGGCTTGTGGGCATTGGGCAAAGCATCCCCAGGGTGATCCCCAAATCTAATAAGAGCTACCATTTAGCCAACACCCTCTGTGTGCCAGGTGCCAGGCCATCTGCTTTACAGCCCATCCCCTTGGTCCTGCCCACAGGGCAGACTGCTATCTTCATACAGACTAGGAAGCCCAGGCCCCAGGCCCCAGGAGACAGCAGCCATGGTAAGTCAAATGCAGGCCTCTTGCCCTGGACCACTTGCCTTTCCTGCCTGGATGCTCTTGTCCCCAAAGGCCTTCATTCTTCTACTGACGGAGGGAGGCATTGGCCCAGCCCCTTCCCAGAGCAAGAAAATCACATTCAGTCTTGAGAGCTCGGGAGGTATTTCTGGGCCAATTAAATCAGAGAGGCTGTTAGTGCTAATGTGTAATTGGTTTTAAAATCAGCAGACATGCCTAGCTTTGGAAGACAATATGTAAATAGCAAAATGCCCCCATCCTGAATGGTTCTTGTAAACCATGACCATGGCCTTCTGCAGCTGTAGCCGCCTTCTGTCAGTTCCTTCCTTGCAAGCAGTGGCTCAACTCTAATTGACTGTCGGGGATAAATATTTACGGGACTGTGTAAACGAAGAGCATCTGCCTCTGAGGTCTGGTCGCAGGCTCTTCATAGCAGCACCCGGGAAATCTAGCGGGCTGGGGGGCTCTCCAAGCGGCCATCCTTTTCCTACAAATTGACAAGTGCTGTAGTCTCCCAGACTCGGGGCCGAATGTCTAATTAAATTTCCAGACCAGGATAAAGGGTTGGCTCCTCCTGGGTTCAGGAAGGCCACAGCTTCGAGGCGGTGGGGAGGGAGGTCCTAATAGGGTGTGTAGACTCCCTCTGAGGCCCCAAGCCTGTCTTCAGAATCCCACCCAGCCTCCTTGGCACTGCAGATCTCAGGCTGTCTAGGCAGATGCTCCCTTCCAGTGTCAGACACTGTTCACGACCGGCCACCCCAAGGGAGACAGACGCAGCCTCTTCCTTGGTTCAGTGGGAATGAAATCCCACCTCACAGGTGTAACGAAAGACAGAAGGTGCCCAGGACAGAGCGAGCACAGAGGGGGACCTGGATGCACTGCTAATATCCGAGTAAGCAGGTTCCAGGCTGGGCTGCACATGAAAACACCAGAGTGCTATAAAAATAGACTCCTTGTCCCCACTCTGTCCCTCTGGAAAATCACTGGGGCCCGGGAATCTGTTTTATTTTGTTTTATTAAGGAGTGCTCTAGACAATCCTGATGTCATCATCCAACCCCAGTCTGCAATCAGACCTGAGTCACCCTGGCCTCAGCACACCTGGCTTTAGCCCCAAGTTCCTCTGTGGACGTGGCCTCCCAGCCCCTCAGGACTCTGTCTGAATTGCTGCTTTGGTTTAGCCTGGGTATCCTGGTGCTTTGGGCCCCCAACAGGCTGAGAGGAGCTCAGCTTTGCCAAGGCCTCCTGCCAGTAAGTGCTTGCCTGGACTCTGCGCCCATGGGCACTGTCCCTGTACCCAGGCTCCAGGAAGTGGGGGCAGGATCTTAGGGCTTCAGCTGAGAGGGTTGGGAGCTATGCTCCCCTAAAATAGACCAACCCATTCCATGGAGTTAATTAGGATACTACTGTGGGTCAGAAAGCACCTAAGCCCCAGCAGCGACAGCTGGGCAACCACCCTGGGGGCTCCCTGGCTCCCCCATCACCCCATTCCCCAGGCCATGTGTCCCCTAAGTGCACGCGGTCCTCACACCTCTCCTTTCCTCCTTCTAGAGCCCTTCGTGACTGTCTCAAACAGGCCATTCCCTGCATGGCTAAACTCTTCTGTAGGTGTCCCGCCCAACTTTGCCTCAACTGCAGTGTGACACTTACCGAGGGGCTGCTCCTCTGAGGTGCCCGCTCCCCTGCCACCCTCTCAAACACGCTATTGTTTTCCTTCACACTCATGCACCCCAGGGCCAGGTGGGGTAGACAGTTTCCTTCTCCCTGTTGCTGCTTCTAAACAACTCCCCCTCCCTCATCCCACTTTGCTTTGGAGCTGGAGCTGTTAGGCTTTTACCCCCCATCACCATCATCCCCCTTGTTTCTGTGCCGCGCCAATCTCTTCCTAGGTCCCCATCATGAATGTCTGGGCTCTCAGTTCACCTGCTTCCCCCATACTACTGGAATCATCATTACGGTAACATGAGCATTCATGTGGACGCCCAGACTCCATCCTCTCCCAACTCCACCACCTCCACACCTTTGACAGTTTCACCCCTGTATCCATGGCCAATATCACATCTGGGAACTTCTCCCTACCAGGAGCCCACCACCTCTAAAGTCTCAGTTCCAAGCATCTCACACTCTGACCATATTCCTGACTTTCTAGTTCACATCCTCTGATAACCACTGAACACATCTCATGTCACTGAGACAGCCAAACCCCTTGGCCCTGCTACACTCTCACCATCTGTCATCTACCCTGTCTGTCACCTCATTCCTCTTATGGGCCGAACTGTGTCATTCCAAAATTCCTGTGTTGAAGTCCTAACTCCCAGAAGCTCAGAATGTGATTGTATTTGGAGATGGAATTGTCTTGATTGTCCTAAATTGTCTTTAAAGAGAAGAGTTAAATGAGGCCATTTGGGTGAAGCCTAATCCCATATGACTGGTCACCTTATAAGAAGAGATTAGGATGCAGATACGCACAGAGGGAAGACCACAGGAAGACACAGGGAGAAGGTGGCATCCACAAGCCAAGGAGAGAGGCGTCAGGAGAAACCCACCTGCTAAACTGTAAGATAGCAAGTGTCTGTTGTTGAAGTCTCCCGGTCTGTGGTACTCTGTTATGGCTGCCTGAGCAGACTTGAACACACTTCCTTACTTGGCTCAGATTCCAGCATGACCGTTCCCTGCCACACCTTCACCATCCCCACCAGTTTCACTCACCAACTCTGGCTTAACCTGAGGAGCTGAGCATTGGTGGGGAAGATCACATAACAATGTTAATTAGCCTCTCCTAAAATGTATCACTTTGAACCTTCATATATGAGCTCAACGTAGTCCATAAATCTTACCAAGTTTTTCAAGTTTTCTTTCCCACTTTCCAAGAGGCTATTTCACACATTCGATTTTGTCTTCAGAATCCAACTCCCTGCCTCTTATCTCAAGGTAGTGATCTGAGACCAGGAGGTACCAGCTGGGTGCCTCTGCATGCTCCTACCTCTGCAGCCTCAGGCCCAAGCTTTCCATTTCACCCTGTACCAACCAAAGGCCTCTTATTTTCTGAGTTCCATCTCCTTTTGCCTTTGCAAGAATTCCACCCCTCCATTTATGTCCTATCTCTTCATCAATTTCTTTTACTAAATTCCTTCCATACATTTGTCTCTCCTCCTAAAAACACCTCCCTTGACCCTCATCCTCTTTCAGCAACTCGCTCATTTTTCTGCTCCTTTTAGTATCAAAATGTCTGGAAAAAGTCAACCATACTCCCTGGTTCAACTCATTGACTGCCTCATTGACAATTTCTTTCTGCTGTTGGACCACTTCTGTTAGTGTGCAACCATTTGTTCTCCTGCTACTCCAGTCTGACCCTCAGTAAGCCCAGTGACAACTTCAGGGTTGCCAAGCCGGGTCTTCTGTATGTTGTTCCTCCTCGAGCTCTCCAGAGCATTCCACATGGCTGGCCGCTCCCTCTGTCTTGAATCTCTGACTCTTCTGGCTTTCCTTTACTTCACGGGCTGCTCTTTCTCAATCCCCTTTGCATCTTTCTCTACCTGACCTCCAGGCCCCCTCTTCTTCTGTTTCTAGATTATCTCACCCAGGTCCATGACTTTAAGGATCATTTATGTGCTGATGGCTCTCAAATTTATAGCTCTGTACTGACCTCTCCCTTGGGTTCCAAACACATATATCAAGCTTGATGTCTCCACCCAGATGACTCAAGCACCTCGAACCCAACATGTGTGGCAATGATTTCTCCATCCTGTACCCACTCCCCAACCCTGTTTCCCATCTTACTAAAAGGCACTAACATCCACTCATGGCTTGGATAAAAAGCCCAGGAATTGTTCTCGCTTCCAATGGCCTTGACCCCACTGGTCTCTCCAGCTTCACTCTCAACCCTGGCCCAAGCTGCCATACTCTTTCACTGGGAAAACGAAATCATTTTGTAAATGGTCTCTCTGTTTCTGTTCCATAGGCAGGACTGCTCTGGGGAGGGGGGATCTGTGAAGAATCGGTTTCCTGTTGTGTAGATGACACAGTTGACGCTAACTGGATTAATCAGATTACCCAAGGGGAGGCACGTGTGTCCCCTCCTTTCTGTCGCATTTCCCTCAGAAACAGCACTTCCATTCAGAAAGCCAGATCAAGTGCCATTAACAAATCAATTCTGATCCGCAGTCCAAGCGCTCAGACCTCGGGGCAATCCGGCCAGCCCTGAAGGGCGTGTCTTGGGCCTGGTCTGCTAATAAAGTGGAAACTATGCTGGAGGCAGAGGCGATTATTTTCATGCCTGTCTCTGTCCCTGGAGGGGAGAAGAGTGGGATTTGATTACACCACGGTCTCCTGAGGGAATTAACTCACTTCGGAATGCTAAGTTATTAATTCTCTAGCACGAGGTTAGGGCCGGGAGGGCAGTCAGCTCTCACACCCCTCTTTGGCTCCTGCAGCCCCCTATTTAGGACAGCATTCAGGAGGTGCCCAATAATTGGATGAGAGAATAATTAATTGGTAAGTGGGGGAATAAGACTGGGGCCTGGCATTTTTAATCACCCTTTACTCTTTTATTTAATAAATGTAACTGGGCCCCAACTGTGTTTCTCAGAAATTAAACCAAACAGACAAGGCCCCTGTCCTTCTGACCTTATAGGCAAGGTGGGGGGAAAGGCAAATAATCAGCATCTGTCAAACAAATGCAAAGTTGTCCTCAGAGAGTGAGCAACAGAGTCAGGATAAGAGAACGGGCCATGGTGACAGAGTGTGTGGGAAGGATGCCCAAGGAGGGCCTGAGGCTGGACACCTGAGCTGAGCGCTGCATGGGGCAAGGAGCCAGCTGGATCTGGGGGAAGACCCTTCTAGAGAGAGACCAGAAAATGCAAGTGGCTGTTGTCAGACAGCTAGGCCCAGTACATCCGGCTCAGGCCACCTTCACTGGGTGGCTGCTCTCCTCCTCACCCTGGGGGTAAGGTGGGTGTGTCCCTGCTGGGCAGCGGGCTTTGCCCAGGGTGGGTCTGCCTGCCTGGGTACCATCCTTCCCTCCAGCCTTTCTCACTCATGGCATGGGGCTTTGTTCCATTCCCACCTCTTCTAACAGAGCCTTTCACAATCCCACTCGGAAGGGCTCCCTCCCCTCTCTGAAGTCCTGGAGCACGGTTTTGACGCCTGTCTGAAGTGGGTCAGCACTGCATGCCCCTGGATGTGAGTCTCCTCCCCATGCCCTCTCTTCCTGTTCCCATCACGGGGCTGCTCCTGGGTAGAGGCCTCATCTCCTTTGTCTCCCATACTCCCTGGGCCGAGCCCAGGGCCCTCAAGTAACAGATGTGGAGAGTCTGAATAGATTACCTGGCCCAGTAAAATTCTGAGGGGCAAATAAAGACTCACAGAAGTCTTGCTTCTCATTCCAGTATCTCTACCATGGGCAAGGAAGGAGGGCATTCCATCAGCTCCTGGAATAGGACCAGCTTTGGATTTGAAAAGTAGTTTCCAGAAGGGTGATGAAAAAATTTCAAGAATATTCCTGGCTTCCTTATGGGAATGCTTGGAGACTTTCATAAGAACAGTGCCACAAGATAAGGGGCAGCTTGAAGATAAAGAGTCCCAGGATGGAAAGATCAGGTGAAAGACACTTTCCCGGAGGCAGGCTCCCTCCCACACCCCCATCTGAGGACTCCCCCAGCCACTCTGTGAGCTCCCCCCACCAGGAAAACACACCTGTTGACTTGCAGCCAGCCTTCCTCCTGCTGACTCCCCCACCCCGCCCAGTATTCCCAGACACCCCTAGTTCCAGCACCAGTTAGTCCCACCAAGAAAGCCAGATATTGTCAGATGGAACATGAAGGCATAAAAGGTGCCTTCAGTGGCAAGGCACCGTGGCTGGCTGCAGGACATGCTGTGGGTCCTGAGCTCCCACACTATGGCTGATGGGGATGAGGCCCTGGCCCAACCCTGGAGGAGGAAAAGCCGATGGGCATGAGCATGAGATGGGCATGGAGATGTGCTGGGCACTGCGGCTGACCTTTCACGAGGACCGTCCTGGCCTCGGCCCACTCGCTCCTCCCGTCAGACGTCAGCAGGCCAATTGGAGGCAAGCGCTCGTCCTCGTTGGAAGCCATTTTGACTATCTTTCTCAACTGAGTGAACAGATCCCCCTCACTGAGACGGCGGAAATTAATGACAACATCCAAGACAAAGAACTGTGGGGTAAACAGGTCAAACATGTCACTTGTTGGGTGACCAGTGGCACCAGGCCTTCACTCAGCCTTCACAGGTGAGCTTGGGACAGGGATGCTCAGGCCCAAGGTTCCTAAGGTGTTTGGTGGTTCTAAGCAGTCTCAGTTTAGGGACCAAGCCAAGGCTGTTGACTGTGCTGGATTCCTCGCTGCCCCCAATCAAAGAAGGCAACATTAAACTTAGCCGAAAGAAAATGTGCTTTTATGGTTCACGGAATCCATTATATTTATGGGGAATGGAGTATAAATTGGCACAGCTACTGTTGGAGGGCAGTGTCTATCAAAACTAAAAATGTGCATACCTATGACTAAGCAATTGCACTTATAAATGCATATTTTATCCTGAGGCTTAGAGAAACATACCCGTGTGTGCAGGAAGACACGAGGAATGTGCCTCTCGACCTTGTTTGCAATAGCAAAATGGTAGCAAGAGCCTCACTGTTCTCCAGAAGGGGAATGGCTAAGTGAAATGTGGTGTATATGTCTGAGGCATGTCTACCTAGCCATTGAAAAGAGTGAATTAGCAATAGATAGAGCCACAGTGATGGGCCTTAAACATGCTGGCGAGTGGAGGAAAAAAGCAAGCCAGCAATCATATGCAGAGGAAGATTAAAATGGAACACCAACACACACCATGTGTGCATGTGCACCTACACATGTGTGCGTGTGTGTGCACCTTCACATGTGTACCTACATGGGCTTTGTATGTCAGCCCTGTGGTTCTGTCATTTTGTAGCTTTGAAGGCTAGAGCCTCAGGCTTTGTGAAGGGTCTATTCCTAGATCCAGGTCAAGATACCCTTTTCAGCCGACTGACATGAGTACCTTGTTTTCCCTTCCCCTCCGACTCCCTAGCAGTGTCTGTATGGCCTGGTCCAGTACAGGGGCCCAGAGCATGTCTGGAAGAGGTGGATATGGTGGCCTGTGGCAACTGGGAAATATTTGTCTTGACTTTTGAATGAAGATGAGGAAACTTCCTTGGTCTATGGCCAGGGTGTCAGGTGGGCTAGAAGAGCTCCTAGATGGCCTTCGAATCTAGGAACAGAGGTCACAGCCGCCCTCAGATGTCAGGGCTCCACAGAGCTCCCAACTTACTGAAAACGTGAGGTGAGCCCAAAATCACATTGTAGAGCAAGTACCACAGGGGTCCCTGGGATGGCTGCCAAACTTGGGTTTTAGCAAAGCAAAAACAAAAGCTGTTTGTCAGAGGAAATATTTATGTGAAGCTCAATATATGGAATATATAGTGCAGTGGGCCCAAGGAAGAGGTCAGGAGCCCTCATGCTCAGCCTGTCCCCCAGGAACCATGGGTCCTTGTTGGCTCTGTGGAACCCAGTCTGAGGACCCGAGCTGCAGGGGGTAGAGCTTGACCTTGGGGTACTGGCCAGACCTAGGAGTCCTTCCCATTCTTGGACAGACCACTTAACTTGTCTGAGTCTCATGTCCTCAACTGTCACACGGAGATCCTAAGGCCCCCTCTGCAGGGTCACTGTGAGGATTAAGTGGGATGAGTGCATGTTAAGTGCCGAGCCCACAGGCTGGCACATGAAAGGTCCTATTTGTCAGTCTGTAACACTGTCTGCCTGTGTGTGGTCTCCAGAAAGGCCAGGGCCTGGGTGACTGCATGGAAAAGAATAGATGTGTAGGTGGAAGATCTGGATCGTGACCCTCAGGGCATCAGGGCTGAAGTGAGAGTCCAGTGAGGATATTCTCAGACTGACGGCTCTCATTGTTAGAAGCCAACTGGTGGAGAGACATGGGACTGACTGGAAGTGGGGACCACATTTTGGAGACATGGTGCCCCAGCTCCCTGTGTGACTCAGGGAAGAAGACTGAGCCCCCTCGGAGAAGGTAATGGATGTGAATGCATGGCCACTGCATGCTCTGTGCCTTCCCTCACCAAGACAAGGGACTTCTTACCTGATTGCAGCAGGCTACGATGACGTGCTCAGGCTCCGGCATAATGCTGCTGTTCTGGGCCACCAGCGTGTCCTGGGTATGGCCGGGGAGCCGGTAGGAGGAGAAGAGCCCATAGTATTGCTTCATACAAAGGGGCTGCCCTGACAGCTGGCCTTTGGCATAGTCAGTGGGAATGGAGTGGCTGAAGAAGAGGAGCAGGAAGGGAGGCAGCCACGAGGGGATGGCAGGGGTTGAGGGGAGACAGAGAATGGGTTTTATTGTAACTCGATCAGGCAAAATGGGGCACAGAACCCAGAATTGCATCACTGTGGCCGATGCAGAGCTCAATTCTCCACTGTTTAAAGTAGTGGAGGGCCCCATTTCCACAACCCATGGAGACCCTCAGAGTTTCCCCAAACCTCTGCCTCATGCATGGCATGTACAAACCCTGCCAGTTAGCCTTCTGTATCTTTGCTTATGCTGATCTTCTCTCAGCACGCGTTTGCCCCCACCCCAGAACTCAACTGTTCTATTCAGAAAACTTATTCAACAGCCTACTCCTTTATCATCTCTTTTAGAAGCCTCTTCTGAGGCCAATGCAGGAAGTTCTTTTTCCCTGGGGTCTCAGTATGCCTTTTGCCTGTCCTTCCTCTCCCCTTCCCTTTCTTCCCTCCATCCACCCATCCATCTATCCATCATACATCCATACATCTACCATACATCCACCACTAAACATCCATCCCTCCTTCCACCTACCACCCACTCATCCATCCACCATCCACCCATCTATCCACCATCCATCCATTCTTCC
>NC_045442.1:85824877-85923448 GCF_002776525.5 Piliocolobus tephrosceles | reverse complement strand
TCCATCCATCCTTCCATCCACCATCCACCCATCCATCCACCATCCACTCATCTATCCACCATCCATCCATCTTTCCATTCATCCATTTTTTCAACCATCTATCCACCATCCATTCATCTTTCCATTCATCCATCCATCCATCCATCCATCCATCCATCCATCCATCCTTCCACTCTTTCAGCCAACAAATATTTGTGAAGCACATCCTCTGTATAGGCCAGGCACCATTCTGGGATATGGAGATACAGCAGCAAATAAGACTGCAGCTCCTGCTCTACGGGGGTGCAGCTCCTGGGATGTGTAGGTGGGGAGTAGACCACAAGCAGCAAACCAGTGAACAGAAGACTTTCAGGTAGTGAGACAGAGTGTTGGCAGGGGCAGGAGATGGTGACCAGGGGCAGTCTCACTGAGGCAGGTTGATTGAGCTGAGCCCTAAGGGTGAAATGTCCCACAGCACTGCAACTCAAAGTATGAGTATTGCACTGAACTGCTGTGACTGACCCATGACTTGGTGTAATGCCTGAACCCAGAAATGTTTGCAGCAATGTGATGGGAGTTTTATGTCTGTTGAATCCTGTAATAAAATATTTGGTCTCATATTTGGTACCATTTTTCTAGTAATCAATTTTTTTGTTGTTTTACACAAATTTTACAAAATGAAAGAAAATATATTGGTTCTTCCCCAGAGGCAGCTTGAGAAGCACTGGTCAAAGGCAGAGAGACGCCAGTAGGGCTGAGGCCCAGTGAAGACAGGGCCAGAGAGGAGGGCAGGCAAGGTCTTGTGGGGCTCCAGTGGCAGTGGGGAGGAGCTATCACCTTATTCTTGGTGCAGTGAAAGCCCTCGGGAGGCTTCAGCAGGCAGGGGCACGACTGGGTTTCCATTTTGTTGTTTTACTGACCCTGCTTATATGGGGAGAATGGACTGAAAGTTGTCACAGGAAGAACAAGGAAGGAGGCTGCGGCAGAGAAGGAAAGTGATGTCTCAAGTGAGGGCAGCAGGGAGGGAGGAGGGAGCTTGGGGACACGGTGGGGAGGGAGAATGTCCACATCTGAGCACCATGGGTCACATGAGGATGCAAGGGAGAAAGCAGAACACGCACAGGTGACTTCTAGGTTCCCAGACTCACCAACAGGGCATGCGCTAGTGCACTTACAGAGATGGCTCAACAAGGTATGGGAGGAGTTGGGGAGCTGGGAGGGAGAGGCGAAGCTCTCCTGGCTCATTTGTAATGACTGAGAGACACCCCAGTCGGGATGGTTGAGGCCTGGATGAGCGAGTGTGGGACTCAGGGGAAGGGACACAGCTGTATTTTGTGTCTGTTTATGTGACTATCTTGCCCAATAGCCTAAGGACATTTTGAAGGGAGGATGAGGCCTTATTTCTCTTCATCTTCCCAGCATAACTACATTGCAAAGTGAATAAGTGAATTAATTAGTTAATTAATTAATTAAGGGTTCAAAACAGGCACTCAGGAAAATGTTCCAGTCTTAAGTCCTTTTCAGTCATTGGACATGGGAACCTCCATGTGGATATGCATGGGTATTCATGTTTGTGTGAGTGTGCACACAAACATGTGAAAGTCTGGGATCAGAAGAAAAGTGAAGTCTTGTGGGGGCAGTCAGTGATGAATGGGCACCAAGTCCCCAGGCCCAGCGGGACAAAGCTATTTGAAAATTGGCAGGACAGTGAGCTGGAGGGACAAGTTCTGGGAGGAAATGGAGCACTTTCCACAAAGAAGGGAGAGACCAAAGACACACCATGAGGAGACAGCAGTCCAGGGCCTAGTGATCCATGGCATTTAGAGAGGAGTGAGCAGAGCACCCAAGAGCGTGTGGTGCAGAAATGCCCTGGACAGCCTGAGCTGCTCCACCCTGAGAGTCTGGGAGCCCTGCCTGCCCCTCTCCAGAGGGAGCAGCCCTACCCTGGAGGGGCTGTGGGTCTGAGCCTCGGTCCCAAGGCTAGGTAAAGACTGAGTTGAGTCAAGTTGAACAGAGAGTGAAGTTTGCCCCTTGTCCCCTCCTTGCTCTGCCACCACCCAGCTGTGTGACCATGGATGAGTTACTTAACCTCTCTGAGTTGCAGCTTCCTCATCTGTGCAAGGGATGCTTCTTTGGGCCTCTCTGTCTCCTTCCAGCTTCTAATGCCCTTATAGTCTATACCTTGAGAGACTTGGGTCCTCCAGATCCTCTTACTCTCCCTGCTGCTCTCAGACACCCTCCTGCTCTCCTAAGCTTGGCCAGGAGAGGGACTTTCCTCCTAAAATCAAAGAGAGCCTGCAGTGCTTTAGCAGCCCTCTCCATCTGTCAGAACAGCCTCGTGTCCACTGAACTTGGGGGGATTGAGGACACAGAGGCTTTGGCTGGAGACACCATTCCTCCAAGTGGCAAAGCAGGACTCCCATCACCTTACTCTAACAACTGTTTCTTCCCCGCCTTCCTATGTGTTCACCAGCTTCAAATGAATTCACTCCACCTGTGCACATATGTGTGGAGGGAGGGGGCATTTTTAAAAGATCAAGGAAGGATGGTGCTTGCCCGAGGAAAAGGAACAGTTAACAGTCAGGCCAGCTGGGCTAAAGGTTATCCTGATGGTGGGGGAGTGGGTGAGGGCAGGGACACCTGCTCCGTGCCAGGAGCCAGGAATGGGAATACAGAGTTGGAAAAAGACAAGGTCCCTGCAAGGGAGATGGACGCATAGGCAGACTGTGCTGGAACAGGGCACCACCCTCCCAGTCCTACCTGTCCAGCAGGGCCTTGTAGCTGAGTACACCAGAGATGAGGCTGGCTGCAAACCTGCAGGGAGAAGGGAGGCCTGAGCCTTTCCTCCCAGGGCCTGGCTTCCTCCCTCCCTCCCCTCCCTCCTTCCTTTTCCCTTCCATCTCCTTCCTCTTCCCTCCCTTCTCTCTCCCTCCTCCCCGCTGCCAAACTCTATGATCCCCCATTGTATGCCGGCCTGTGTGCACTAATCACATGTGGCTCCTGCCCTCCAGCCCAGTGCCGTGAGCCCACCACAAGCCTTGGATTCAAAATGGTCCTTTGGTGAGAACTAGGGGTGCAGCAGCTCTTGGGGAGAGGAGAGGAAGCTGGAATCACCTTGAAGAGGAGAGGGAGCGGAGAGGGAGACGGAAGCCAGGAGAGGCCACAGAGCAGGTCAGAAGGGGCGAAGGGTGAAGGGTGGAATTCTTCCTTGGAAAGGCCAGCCCTGGGGCTGGACAGGGCAGGACTCCTGGTCTTGTGGAAAACGTTCTCCTGGGAAAAGCCAGTAATTTGGTCTCTTTCCCCCTACCCCCCAGTACTAAGGAAAAGGAAATTGAGTGCTTGGGGAAAGGCACTGGAGAAACGAGCAGCGGGAACTGTCATCCTGGGATGCTGGGCCTGGCTTAATTGCACCGGGACGAAAATACTCCTCAGATGCAGTTGTGAGAACTGTTTTCAGAAGTCATTCATCCGTCCGCACCTTCCTTCTTCCCTGGGGAGACCCCAGCTACAGTGGGAGGGAAGGCTGGCCAGCTGGTAGGGGGGGATGGGGAGGTCTTCCTAGCGTGGCTAAGCCCTGCCCAGAGGTGAGGTGGGCCCTGCCTCTTGCCTTTGGGCCACTTTGGCCTGCGCTCTGCCCTCCCTCTAAACTGTCCCCACCATTTGTCCCACTCAGGTCTTAAGACCAGACTCTGAGAGACTCCAGAAGGGAAACCCTTTCTCCCTGCCCCCATCCTCCATCGTCATCAGCGGCCAGAGGCCCTTCCAACGGCTCAGTGAGCTCTGAAATTACAGCAGATGGCACAGGCTCTGGCTGCTGGCAGGGAGGAATTGTTTCCAGCCTTCCGGGGCCTCAGTTTAGAGCTGCGGGCTCTGGAGGGAAGCAGAGGCCTCTCAGACAGCCTGGGGCAGTGTTTCCCAGGGACAAGTACTGGCGTGGTCCAGGGCCACACGCCTCCTCTCAGGGCCTCAGCCAGGTGGAGGCTGTGGGGATATTTGGACCCATGACCTCCATGAGTGCCCATTCCACTGCAAGATAAATATAGACTAAGGCTGATCGTGTGATTGTCACTCGAGTGCAGCCACACCTAAACTTGCTCCCCACCTGATGGCCTGGACGTCCACTGTCTCAGGGCATTTGGCCACAGGAAGCTCAGCCGAGGCTCCAGCTTCAGCCTTTCTTTGCTGATGCTGGGGTAAGGGCCCCTGCCTTGGGTGGGTCCCCAGGTTATGAGCTAGGAGCACCAAGGCCTCACCTCAGCTGGTCGTCGGTGCCAGGGAAGTGCTGCCGAGCAAAGATCACGGCGGGGCTGGAGTTGACGGGCAGGGCCAGGCGGTTGTTGAGATACATGTCATTCAGCCAGTACTCAGACACCTGCCAGGGAGGGCAGGAAAGGCTGTCACATCCCTCCAAACAGTCCTATCCTGACAGCCCCGAGAGAAAATCGGGACACTTCACCAGAGCATTAATTCATTCATTCCACAAATATATGCTAAGCCCCAGGTATGTGCCAGGAGCTTCCCAGTCCACCGTGCCTGCCCTTCACCTTTGCACCCTCCTGTCTCCTTTCTTCTTTCCCAGTCCCCATCCTGGTGGCTTGGTACTACATCACTGTCCTCTGCCTGTCCTTATAGGTGTCTCCTTCCTGCCTTTCACCCTCTCTTCTTTCCTGATGCGATCTCTGTCCCCATCTGTCCCCTATTCCTGTCCCCGATTTGTGCTCCTCTTTCTCTATCCATATTTATCCTTGTCCCTTCCTGTCCTCCAATCCATGCCACCTGCCTGTTCCCACCCCATCCCCCATCCTTGTCCCTTGTCTCTCCTTCTGCCCTGTCTTTGTCCCCTACCGCCTCTCACCGAAATCCCTCTGTCTCCAGGTCTGCCTCCCGCCCCTCTTCTATGGGTCCCTTGTCTGCCCCTCTTACCCAGTTGGCTGTCTTCTCCTGCCGCTCCAACAGTTTCTGCTGCAGGGTCTCACCGAGGCCACCAGGGGCCCCGAACTGCTGCACAATAGCCTGGCTCTTCCTGAACTGCTCCTCAGGCACCAGGTGTCGCATGCACTGCAGGTACGTTGCCAGGGTCTGCTGCAGGGGGGGCACGGGCAGTTTGGGCAGCCCCTGGAGAAGAAGGTTCATAGGCATTGTGCCTCTCGTATGTGCGCCCCGTGCCTGTCCCCAGGTTGGTCCCTAGTATCTGTGTCGTTCTGCCCCTGTGTTGTTCTCTACCCTGGGGCCTGTCCATTTCTAGGGCTCAGCTCAGCAAAATTATGAATTTAGGAAGTTTCAGTTTGGCGTCCCTGACCTCACTGTGCTCTGTCCCCAGAAAGGGGTAAAGTAAAATATGGTGATAGTGACACCAGACAGACCAGGGTTTGTACCCTGACCCTGCCACTGACCAGCTCTGCAAACTTGGGCAAGCCACCCTCCCTCTGTGCCTCAGTTTCTTCCTCTGTAGAATGGGAGTAGTAACCCCTATCTCTCATAGGATCAAACAGATAATAGATATGAAAGGGCTTTTAAGCCATAAAGGATGGATCTAAGATGAAATTGTCCTGTTATTGATATTGTTGGCTACTGGTGACTCTTAATTTAGAGATTGTTCCCCGCTGGGGCTCCAGAATCTGATTGATCTCTGGACCTGAAGGGGGCACACTTACGGAGAGATTTGGAAGGATAAAAGATGGTTTTGGATGAGAGACAATTCAGTGCTGCCCTAATGACTAGAATCCTACAAGAGGTTTCCTCGGAAGATGATTCATGCCCTGAGCTTCTTATAAGTCCCTCCTACTTATAAAATCCAGGCAGGGGATTTTGTTTCATGTGGGTGTTAGGGGCAGTGGGGGGATGCAGTGAATGTCCTTCCTCTCCGAATCTCTCCAAGCCTCTGCTCGTCCATAGGACATAAATAATAATTCCTACCTGAGAGGAACACAGAGAGACTTAAATGGGGGAAACAACTGGGATCGGATAGGCACATCTAAAATGTTACGACCTTGCTGTCTTATACTTCCAGAGGAATTCCCAAGAGGAAACCCATACTCTTTGGGGGCCCCAAAGTGTGGCTAGAGCCTGGGAAGAACCCCCCGACTCCGCCCTCCTATACGCATGCTGTGCCTCTCAGTTTACCAGCAGCTTTCACCACAGAAGGCTTCTGTGTGGCTTCAATTTTGTGACTTCCCATTTATTTATGAGGAAACTGAGTCCCAGAGAGTGGAGCAGCTAGTCCAAGGTAACATACAAATCTGATGGCAGACAAGGAGCTAAAATCAGTCTTCCATGTCCACTCTGCTTCTTTCTCCTGGGTCGTTCTCTCCCTTCCCTTTCACTCCGTTTTCCATTCCTTTCCTCTTCTTGTCCCTCACTTGGCCAGTGACAATAGGAAGGCAGAACTTATAATAATATTGCTTAAATTGTACAATTTCTTCTCCTGTAAAATGGGGGTAGTAAGCTCTCCCTCTCTTTTTTGTCTTTTTTTTTTTTTTTCCTTTTTGTGGAGAACGGGGTCTCGCTGTATTACCCAGGCAGGTCTCGAACTCCTGGGCTCAAGCTATCCTCCCGCCTCTGCCTCCCTGAGAGCTGGGATTACAGGCGTGAGCCACTGCACCCGGCCATAAGCTCTCCCTCTCATAGGATTAAAGACCTAATGAATGTGAAAGTGCTTTTAAGCCATGAAGGATGGATCTAAGATGAAATAGTCCTGTTATTGATATTGTTGGCTGCTAGTCACTCTTAATTTACAAACTGTTCTGAGCTGGGGCTTCAGAATCTAACTGATCTCCAGACCTGAGGGGCGGGAGGCAGACCTGGAGAGATTTGGAAGGATGAAAGATGGCTTTGGATGAGAGACATAATTCAGTGCTGCCCTAATGACCAGAATTCTGCAACATAGTTCCTGGGACACGCTGGTAGACAGTGAGGCACCTTCCTTCAGGGGCTTCTCCTCTGTGCAGTGATGAGTTTCCATGAGACAGTAAAGGTTCCTCCCCGTAGGCTGCAGAGTGAGGGGGCCCCTTAAAAGCACCTCCTTCTCTGCCCCTGCTGCTGATGGATGAATGGCGGCCCTCTGCCTGTCTGATCCTGCCTCTAGGGTTCACTTCTCTGATAGGGGTGGGGTGTCAATGCCAACTATGGGCTGCTTCTGCCCTGGGGAATGATGTGAGGACAGATCTGGGCAGCATCCCAGGCTGCCCTGCCCAACCCCAGCGAGCCAGGTCTGGGCCCCCTACCCAGCTGTTCTGGTTCTTCCATCTCTTGCGGTGGGGGGTGGTCTATGTGATGGGTGGTGGGTGGGTGAGCACCTACAGAAAGCCCAGCCCAGTTAATAGCCTGGCCAAAAGGGCCCACAAGTCTGGCTAGAGCCTCTCCCAGACACTGCCCGCCTTCTTCTAGGCTCTGACAGTGCGCTGTGACTTAGCCTGGCTAACAGGGAATCAGCAGTGGGTAAAAAGGAATAAAGCAGGAAATCGCAGCTCAGACATCTCAGCCCCCCCAGGGATCCTCCCCAGACTCTCCCAGACTTCTAGCCCTGTACTAAGAGGGTCTTTGGACCTGGGAGTCTCAGGTAATACTCCAAAACTCCATATTTCCTGGGCAGTTCATGTGAGTCAGATCCCGGGCTGAACTCAGAGACGATGGAGAAACAGAGCCTGCTCTTAAGGAAGCCACAGCCCAATGGGGTGGGTGGAGAAGCATGCCAGTGGACCAGAGGTGACAATAGATATTTGTCAGCTGCAGAGGTCAGGGCAATGGAGTAAGCAGCTTCTTGGGGAGAAGCCAGAAAATTCTGTTCAGGGTTTCAAATGAGGGCTTGGGGAAGGGGGAACAGGAAAGAGAGTGGCAAAAAGACAAGTGTGGGAAAGGGGAAGCACATGCAACAACCTGAAATCAGGTGTGTTGTTCTGCCACCCGAAGGCTGGCTAGGGTGGGAGGGAGGATGTCTGCCCAAGGAGGATGGCATTGTCTCAGGCCAGTGGAGAACATGGTGCCTAAGGCTCCCAGGCTGAACTACTGACAGCAGCTGGAGCTGGGACTTGCGGGGCTTGGAGTAGGAATTCAGCCCCACCCTAAGGCAAAATCACTGGGCTCAAAGCTATCAGAAGTGGAAGCTGGGATGAAGAGAGGCCCTGAAAGGAAAGATAGTGCCTAGCCTGGCCCAGGGATTTGGAAGTTTAGCTCTTAGCATTCCCTTGGCACCCTGAGGCCCATCTCAGACCCTCCAGGCCCTTCTGGGATCCTCAGCAAGCTGGGGGGCGGGGCTGTAGCCTGGGCCCCATGCCAGTAGAGGGCAGGGCTGGGGCCAGGCAAATGCTGGGGGCCAGTTCCAGTCAGGACTGTTCTGGAAGCAAGGGCACGTGGGTGGGGAAAGCAGGGTTGAGATAGGACTCCAAAAGTCACTCACAGACTCCTCCTCACTGCTGGGAGTTTTTGCTGCCATCTTATGGGGGACCTTTTCCAGGATGGGCGTCCTGGTGAGTCCTGGTCCAGGGATGCAGAGTGTGGACCTGGGGACCAAGAAGTGAGAAGCATCAACACAGCAGCCACATAGACCTATCACAAACCCTCCACCTCCCACCAACAGACCCCCTACCCCAGCTCCATGAGGAGGCCAGAGCCTGCCAGCTGTATATAGGGGTCTCATTGTAGGCCTGGCCCCAGTCTCGAGTTCCAGATGTATGTGCTGACCACAGTGTTCTCTCTGGGCCCCCATATGGGAGACAGTGGTTCCTAAGGTGAGGGTCTGCTCTCATGGGGCTGTTGCCACCCAAGGCCAGCTGACCACCCCAGGGCAATCCAAATCCACCAGGGGTTGCTGGCGGAGTGCTGGTTTTGTTCCTGCCTGGAATCCAATAGATAAGTGCTTTGCTGATCAAGCTCTCTCTTTCCCACTAGCTTCTCAAGGGTAAGACCATACCTACTGTGCTCAGGGCTTCATCTCTGGGGCCTGGCCACATCTCTGGTATGGAGTAGGGTGAATTTCCTCAGTTGGTGGGCTGAGGGAAACGAATGCGTGTGTGGGTGAATGGAGGCCTTTAAGGCCCTGTGCTCCAGGATGCATCTGGGCTAATTGGGAGCCTGGCCTGTGGCCAGGGCAGGGAGACTCTGGGCCTGCTGGAGGGACTGTGACCTAGGCAGTCTCGGGTCTGCAGGTTGCCAGTGTAGATGCCATGGGAGTGCCCAGGGAGGTATGCAGGGAGGCTGGGCAGCCAGGGCCCCTAGGGGTCACCGGCCTTAGTCTGGGGAGAGGCAGATTAATTTGGAAGGTACAGTAGAAGTGAGCCAGGCCAAGAGGGCAAAGACTGGTATTATTAGGCTGTGGGTCACAATTGCTATCATCTGAGATCCCCCTGAACCTTAGCCTCCACAGGCACACACTGATGTTTTCCACCAGCCCACCCTCTATTCTCTCTCAAGTCTAAAGCTGATGTTTAGCTCATTTCCTCACCCCTCTCCCCACCCACCACCACCCCTACCCAGAGGCAAGCATGGCCCACGTATGGGCACATGGCAGGGTTGTTGCCAGGAACAGAGAGTCGAGAAAGATGGATGAACCAGGCCCAAAGATGGAGGAGCCTGGGGCTGCCTTGCAGTGCTGGGCAGAGAATGTAAAGCCCTTGCTGGCACAGTGCAGGGACACTCTCGACTGGCTGGTTCCCAGGCCTCCCAGTGCTGTGGGTTCGTAGGGACTGCCCCCAACTGCAAAGTGAAAGAGGTGGCATCCTAGTGAGGATTCACCAGAGCATGGCAGTCTTTTGAGGGGACAGCAAGGACAAGTTCAGGTTGGAAAAGGACCTGCAGACAATGCAGTCAATGCCTCCTTTTGCTCTGGCCCGGACCCTTCCACCCCCACATTCAGGAGACACTAGTCAGGCCTCAGGGACCTTGAGCTTGAAGAAGAGGGCAGAGCTGGGTGGGATGGTTTCCTGGTGGTCCCACCTGCCAGCTCCTCTTCCTGCATCACTACTGGGCGGATGCCTAGAGGGTGTATGTGTGAATATGTCAGTTTGTCTGTCTGTTTTGTGCCTCCCACCCATGATCCTGCCAGCCTGGCTTTCCAAGGGCTGCCTGTTCTGCCCGGAAGGTCCAACCCCAGTCTGGCCGGTCATCACAGGCTGTCATCGGCTATGTCCTGGCTCAGACTTGCCACCAGCCGCTGATCCTTCTTCCCCACCCCCTGCTCCCGGGAGAGGCGGTTGCGAACCAGCAATTCAGGCGAGTCGGGTCAGACCCGCGGACCCTCCGACTAGACATAGAAAGTGCTTAGCAGATGCTGGGCCAAGTGAACTGAGAACATGCGCTTGGAGTCCCGAAGCCCTGATGGTCAAGCCTCCCCAAGCCCAGGCAAAGAAGCAGCACAATCCTGCAGCTTCTTAGCTGACCCCCGACGGCCGCTGCTGCGCAGGACTCGGAGGACTCCACGAGTCCTGGGGCCTCTCGGCCCCGGTGCTGTCCCTGGATAGAGCCCCCGACCGCCGCCCTTGCTCCCGGCACCGCGCTCCGCCAGCCCAGCCCAGCCCTGCTTCTCACCTGCTCTCCTCGGCTCTGCTGCCTCGGCCGCCGCTGCACCGCACCACTCAGGAGTGTGGGCGGGGGTGTGAGCCGGAAGGGGTTGGGGGCGTGTCGCAGCGCGGGGGTGGGGGCTGCCGCCTGGGTTCCGGGCAGGGCCTCCGACGTCGCCCGGGTCCCCGCGGCCACCCGACTGGAGAAAGCAAGCTGGCCGCACTTCTCTCCTTCCTCTTGTTCCTCCTCCCTCCTCTCTCTTCCATTTCCTCCCTCCCCCAAGACCCCCATCTTCTCTCTTCTTCGCGGTCCTCAGTCCCCCATCCCTTCCCCCGCTTCCCACCCAGGGATCCCAGCTCCCGGCCCCCAGAATCTACCTGGAGGGCTTCCTGGAGGAACTAGAGCAACAAATTTAGGCTCTAGAAGGGAGCCCAGAACACTGTCCCGCCCACGCCCCCTGCCCCTAGCTCACCATTCCCCAGTCACCGCACTTCCCCAACCCCATTATTCCAGCCCTGGGGTGCTGCTGCTCAGAGTCCTGGAGAGGATTGGGTCTGAGGAAGTCTCTGCTCTCTGCCCTCTCCCCACCATCCAGGCCAGCCTCAAACCCTACTACACCATCTTTCAAAATAAGAAGAAGAAACAATAACTGGGTTCAATGTTCACACAGGACTTCCCTTTCTGCTACCATCCAATTCCTGCTGGCACTATGGGTGGGGAGCAGAGGTGGGTGCTACAGACTTGGGACAATCCTAATGGCAGACATGGGGATGCTTAAGGACTGCAGCAAGAGGCAGACTTTCCTCTCAGACCAAAGCATCCCCCACCCCAGATAGAGACCCCCACACACAAACAGCACAGACAGACTGACAAAGGCAGACTCCGCCCAGGCACACACAGCCCGACTCGCAGATCGAGGACAGACATGCGCACAACAGCAGAGCAGACCCCCACAGAGGCAGCAAACACACAGGCGACCCTGACCAGCCGCTTCTTCAGGCTGGGATGGGAAGACTCTGCCTCCATCATCAGACTAGGGTCTTCGGGACAGGGAGTGTTGCGCAAACGCTGGCCTGAGGCTCTCAGGGCTGGGACTAAGGATGGGAAACTTTCCTGACAGTCCTGGGCCACTGCTCCCACTCAGGATAGGGTGGCAGTGGGGGTTGGCACCAGGTCGCACACTCGCATCGCTCCATTCAAGACTCAGACCCTCAGAACTGACAGGGACACAGCAAACACCGACCACGGCTCCCCAACTCCTCCTAGGACAGAGCCTAGTTCTCTAATAAACACACACATATCACATCATACACACATTTCCAGCGGTCGGGCTCTAAAAGATGGGCCGTTTTTCTTCCTCTGCTGGAATGCTCGGCTCCTACTCCTTTCTCAAAGCCTGAAGGGGGCGGGGATTCTGGTCTGAAGGGAAGCTCAGCCCAGGCACCTCAGAGTTCTGTGGATGGTTTGAGGCGTGTCCTCAAAGGGCGGGGCCTGGCGTGCCCAGCTGGAGCGCGTCCTCAGGCTACTCCAGGCGGCACCCCCGGGCTCTGCCCTGGGCCTGGAAAGGAGGATCTGTCCTGGGCCCACGGGAGCGTGGTGCTCCTTGGTGATCGTGGGTGACAGCCTTTGTTGGGTTTGCTTCCTTCCTATCCCCTTTTCCAGGTAGAAAAAGAGCTACAGGCACCTGCGTGTTAGTTTGGCTCAGGCCTGGTTTGGGACTTGGAGACCCAGTTCACCCTCCCCTCTGCTCTGGCCCTGCGCCCCACCACGCACCCCCAACCAGTAAAGAGACTCGGCCTCCTGGGACAGACACGGTTTATTGATTTGGGCGGAGGCACCGCTGTGCAGCGGCCCAAGTTTGGCACTGAGAGCAATGGAAGGAAGGACAGACAGATGCAGGCTCTACACAGGGGAGCCACAGGTGGGGACTCGGGGTCCTCATCACCTCTGCAAGGAGCGCGATGGCTTCGCTTGCCGCGGTGCTCCAAGCCCCACTGGACAAGAGAGAAAGGGATATGGAATGGGTCACAGGGAGGGGATTTGGGCAGAAGTCAAGGTTGAGGAGGGGCTGGGGTACTGGCTGGAGGAGGTGGGCCCTGAGCCAGAGCTGGCCCGTGGGCTTGCAGAGCAGCCCCGACCCAAGGCGGGTGGGTGGGCTGGAGGAGGAGTGGGGATGCTAGCTGCGGGTGTAGTAGTAATTGTAGTCGTCCTCGCACTCGTCAAAAGGGCCAGGCGGGCTGCGAGGCTCGTCGTCCTGTCCAGACACAGGACGCTCACGCAGTCGCACCGCATCGTACAGACCTTGCGGTGGCTCATCAAGCAGCACATCGCGCTCGGAACGGGAGCGCGTCAGGAGACCCACGTTGCGGAGCAGTAGCAAGACGGGAGCATAGAGCAGGTTAGCCAGACCCATGCCAAGGCTGAGCTGCTCAAAGCCCAGCGAGTGCACAATGTGGCCCGCCACTATGGGCCCGAGCGCGTAGGCCACCGAATAGGAGATGTCGGCGATGGCATAGACGCTGCCATACACTGAGACGTGGCGCACGTCCACCAGGAAGGCGAGCGTGGGCAGAAGTGCTGTGTCGACTAGGGCTATGCCAAAACAGAGGCCGCAGAGCGAGACCACTAGCGGCGCGAAGGAGCGGCAGGCGGGCACGATGCACGAGCTGGCGCCGATCACAGCCAGCCCCAGCGCGCCGTACAGCCACTGCAGGTGTGGGTAGCGCGCCGCCAGGCGCACGGTGAGGTAGACGCCCAGCACATGAGGCACGAAGGCCGGCAGCCAGGCCATGCCCATCTCCCACTCGGAAGCCGCCATCGTATGCTTCATCCACGTGGCAATGGTGGGCTCTAGGAAGGCGAGGGGAATATTACAGGTGGTGAGCGCACCGGCCACCACGGCAATGTAGGGGTCCAGCATGAGGCGGTGGATGGGAGTGCCCACTGGCAGGTTGGCCCGAGCCCGTGCAGCCGCCGAGAAGGGTTTGGCCACTGCCAGCAGCAACAATGCGTCAAAGAACGACACGGCAGCTAGCACCAAGAAGGGCACGCGCTTGCCGGCGAACTCGTAGAGGATGCCCCCGAAGGGCGGGGCCACCAGGCTTCCGAAGCTAATGAAGGCCAGAGCCACGCCCAGTGCACGACTGCGCTCCGGCTCCTCGGGGTACTTGTCGGCGATCATGGCTATGCCAGACGTGTCGGCGAAGGCTGAGCCCAGGCCCTGCAGGCTGCGCGCGGCGAACAGCGTGGCGTAGTCCTCGGCGAAGGCGAACATGACCGTAGAGGCGAACATGACGCCCAGGCCGATGAGCAGCGGCACGTCGTAGCTCATGCGGTCGATGAAGGGCCCGCTCAAGGGGTTCACTAGGAGCTGCAGGATGGCCTTGGAAGCAAACAGCACCCCGATCTTCACGTCTTCGCTCTCCGTAGGGTAGCGGGGACGAAGGGCTGGGCCCGCTGGCCGCGCAGCCGTCGGGGACGCCGAGGTGTTGGCCGCGTAGGCGCTGGCATTGGCCGGAGTGGGCAGCGGCAGGGTGGGCTCCCACACCTCGGGGGTCCGGGAGGGGCCCTCTCCGCCCCCGCGCATGTGGGCAATGTAGTCGGGCACGATGGGCACGATGACCATGTACAGCATGTTGTCCAGTAACAGCGCCACGCACACGATGACCAGCAGCAGGCGCCTCTGCCGCCGGGGCTCCTGCAGCGCCGCGCCCACCGCCTCCGACAGCTTGGTGGCCGCCGCCCGGGCCTGGCCCGCAGGTTCCGCGGGTTCCATGCCCCCACCCGGATGCGTCCCGCAGTGCAGAGGCGAGGGCACGGTACTTCGGGGAGGCGGTCCTGGCCGAGCAGACCCCCAGTGCCTCAGGTGGCCGCGGGGCTCATGGCCCAGCGTCCCGGCAAAAGAAAAGACTCCGTCCCGCGAGGCGTTGCCGCTACTCTTAGCTGTTCCCGGGACCCGCAGCTGCTGGGCTCAGGGGCGGCCGGTAAGGCGGGCGCGACGAGGGGCCGGGGCCGGAGACTGGGCGCACTGTGCCGGGAGCGCGCCCAGAGCAGCCCCCGCCGCGCTGAGAGGCCGCCCGCGCTGGCTGAGGGGCATGCTGTTGCCGCTCGCCCGGTTGCCCGCCCGTTAGCCCCGCCGCCGCGCTCCCCTCCCCTCGCGTCGGCTCTTGCCTCCTCCGCCGCCTCCTCTTTTTTTTTTCCCTTCCACTCGGGGCTGTGACGCGGCGAGTCCCAGCCCCCGAGTGGTGCCCGGGCCACTTGCGTCGCTCATGCTAATGCGACGTCGGCGGGGAGGGGGCCGGGGGCGGGGCGTGGCAGGACAGGAGTCCGCTCCCCAGATGCTCCAGGGCTGAAGGCCCAGGAAGGGGTCTCGGTGCGGAAGTCTTGAACCAGCCCCTGGGATGGGTGTTCCGCGCCCGGAGCCGGCCCTCTGCCCTCCCCCTGCCCGCCCCTTGTCCGCGGTTCTAGGACCCGCGGGGTCAGCGCCCACTCTTCTCCTCCTGGGGAGGGAGGCGCGGCAGCCTGTTCCTCGCAGCCCCTCGAGAGAGGCGGGAGCCGGAGGCTTGCGATCTCCGCCTCAGCCTGGACCTCGGCGCACAGCGGGCAGGAAGCCCCCGAGGTGAGCCGCCGCTGCGTCCATCTGTTCTCGCAGCTGGATTGTGGAGCCGCGTCCGGAGGAGCGCTGGACACGGACACCCCCAACCCTTTCTCCGACTCCGCCCCCTGGCCCATTGCACACACACCCCCTCCGGGAGGGGCGGGGAAGGCTCAGCAACTGCCTGGCCTGGCTCTGACCCCCTGGCCCCTCCGCAGAATTTCTCTGCAGCGAATCCCGGCCGGGAGCTTGTGGAGACTGAGGGCAGAAGTTGCCTCGTCCCCACCCGGGGTCGAGAATATCAGCTTGGCCGCTGCCGCCTTCCGGCACTGCCTGGCCACACTCCCCCTGCCTGGAATCCCCCTTTCCGCTTTAGCGGTAGGGTCCCCCAGCTCCGCCTCTTCTCTCCCCGCCGCTGTACCCCCTCCCCACTCTAACTCCTCCCAGGCACTCTTCGCACCCGACCGAGCCCTCCCCCGGCTCCTGCCAGCCTCCGCCCCCTGTTCTGCACACTTCCCATCCCTCCTTTTCCAGAGCCTCCTCCAAGCCCCGGGTGGGCTCTGGAGTGACTGTGGCTGGGTCCCTCTCTTGGAACTGTAAGAAACCCTTCTTGGGTGCCGCGCCCACTCCCCGGAGAGCGCCCAGCCACCTCGCTGTCGTCAGAGGCTCCAGGGAGACTCACCTTCCTTCTGGGAGGGCCGCACCCCTTGAGGCACCCGTGCTCAGCTGGTAGGCCGAGCTGCCCAGGCTGTGCGCTGGGCCTGACGCGTCCCCAGAGCGGCGTTGACCCTGGATGGCACATGGAGCCCGTGTTCCAGTGGGCGGACTGGCGGGAGAGAGGCTCCAGGGTGGCTGAGGTTGGAGGTGGGGGTTGTGTTGTTGAGATTACAGTTTGCCTCTCTCTTCCAGAGTCAGAGGGGAGCCTTCTCATTTTTCTGGCCTCAAAGCAAAGCAGCGTTAGACGCAGATGCTTCTCCCATCGTGCCCCTCACCCCGCAGGAAGTGCCGCGATGCAGTGCAAAGAGTGTGGGCTTTCGAGGCAGACAACCAGGATGGCTCCCAGCTCTGTCATGTACTCATTAGCGTACCTGCAGGGAATTACTTTGCCTGTCTGTCCCTCAGTTACTTTCTTTGTAAAATGGAGTAATAATAGTACTTACTGCTAAGGTGGCCGGGCACACAGTTAAGAGCAGTATAAGGACTTGATATGTTGTTGTAGTGTGTAGAATATGCGGTTTATCCTCATTTTTCAGTTGTGGGTTTTGTGAAGAACAGATGAAAGACACGGTAGGGAGGGGCACTTGGCTAGTTGGCTGATCCCTCTGGTTAGGTGGGCATTGTGATTCCAGGCTCTGTCTGGGTTGGTGGAGGACCCAGAAGACATTGGAATGTCTCCATCTGTCCCTGAGATGGCTGTGGGATGAGGGGATGGGGACCACTGTGTCAGGGTGAGAGGGGGCAGCCTGGCCACCTGTTGCTCAATCCCTCCACCCACCCAGTCACCCTGGGAAAGGAGGAGAAACTCATCCACTGAAGGGCTGCTGGCACCTGCTCTGCAGTGGCTGAAGTGCCCTCTGTCTGAGGGAGGAAAAGAGTCCTAATGTGGGCACAGGCCTGGCCCTGGATGACCTTGGGCAAGTCACAGCCCCTCAGTGGGGCCCAGCCTCAGCCTCCGCCTCGTTCAGGTTGAGGTGAGAGCCCACTCACTGCAGCCCTTAGCAGAAGTGTGTGCTGCAGAAGGGCTCTTTGGGGTGGGCTAATTATTTTAAATTTTATTTGATAGCCTTTAGTCAGTACATGCACACTCTCCAGCGCATCCTAGTCTTGCCCCAGCTGACTTCACACACTTATGCCACTTGCTGGTTCTCTATTCATTTGAGGTTGAGACCTCTGGGCTCTTCTGACTCTCCCATTATGAGGCTCTTAAAGGGGCAGTCTTCCAGCCTACAAAACAATTATTATTTATGCACATGCTGTTTTCCCTGTCTGATTAAAGAGAGTAGGACTTGAAGGATAACTTTTTTTTTTTTTTTTATGTCTAGTGGCTGAAGAACAGAGGAATCGTAGAGGAGAGAAATTTTCCCAGGGCCTTCAAGGTGCAGACCACATCTCCAGCCCTCTGGCCCACGTGGCTGTTCCTGAGTATGAAGCCAAATTATCTCGGGGCTCATGACTAGCTCTCCAGTCCTCGGTTCCTGTGTGGCAGGAGGCACACTCATTTATTACTTGCTTTGTGCCAGGAATATTATGTGTGCTGTTTACTCCATTCTCCCGCAATCCTGATGCAGTATAGGTGCTATTCCCCTGGTCTTACCAGGTGAGGAAGCTGGGCATGGAGATGCTGGGTTGCTTGGTCAAGCTCCCAGCAGCAGATCCTGGAATTAAATCCAGGCTAGGGGACCTGTTTTGTGGTCCTTACACTACTTCCCTATTCCCGGCACTGCGTTGTGCTCCTGCTGCTCCATCTCCAAGGTGGCCACACGCTGACAGCTTGGGGGTGAGGAGCAGATGAAGACCCATGGGAGGAGGAAGGTCCTGGGCTGGCTCCCTAAGGAGGCTCCAAAGACACTCCCTCATTCTCTAACTTCCAGATCAGAGGGCAGCCCCCCACCATCCCAATCCATCATGGCTCCAAATACTGGGGTGCTAGGGTTGCAGGGAGGCTAGAGGCCCCCTGCAGCAAAAGGCTACGGAGGGTCTGAGCCGAGATATGAGCTGGCAAAAGCCTGTCCCCGCCAGCTGCGGGGAGCTGTCCAGGGTGCTGGCCCTGGCCCCACCACAACCAAGAAGCCTCACACGGAGACCCCGCCCCTCTGGCGTCCCCTTCACTCGAACGCTTGGTAAAGTCCTTTCCCGACTCCTCTATCTAAGCATAACTTGCAGGCAACAGAGAACTTCCCATCCAATCCTGTAGGAGAAAATGGAAGCATTTTTCTCTCCTTTCTCAACCAGAAATAGCTGTTAGGGCAGCATTCATATCTGGTACTCAATGAAAGTTGAATGAGCAGAGGAAGGAAGGAACGTGTTTACTAGACACACAGAAGAGCTTATAAGGCATCAGGCACCGTTCTAAGCATTTGATAAGCATTAACTCATTGAATTCTCTCATCAACCTTCATATTACTTAATGTAATGTATTCCGTCAGAGAGCTCACAAGTGGTAAAGATGGGATTCACATGCAGGTGATTTAGTTCCAGCGTCCTGCTCCCGGCGGCCATGTGGCCCTGCTGCAGGATGGCTAAAGACTGCGAGATAGCTCGCTTGAAAGTGTCTAGCCCAATGCTTGATACCTAGTAGAAGCTTAATTGTTATTATTTTATATGGATCGGGACAAATTGGTGATTTCTAGCTGACAAACCTTCTTCTCATTTTATCCACAAGATACAACTGTGTCCACAGTCTGATGGACTAAAATTTCTTCCTTGCTGGATCAGTGCCATGTTGGGGGTGGGGGGCTTGCTGGGGACGGGGGAGTCCTGGTGTGTGGGAGTTTGGGAGGGGTGGAAGGATAGCCATGCTGCACCAGTGCCTGGGTGACGTCTAGAGGGTGTTTGGAGGTCTTGGGTGGGTTGTGGTGGTGGGGGGGTGCTGCTGTGGAGGGAGGTGCCAGCCCAGCCTGGCCTCATTTCTGAGAAGGTCATGGGGCCATGTCAGTTCCAGGGATTTGCCATTTGTTGCTTCCCTGAAACATCTGGTTCTAGAGAGGTGAAACCACTGTATTTCTGCAGAGAAGCAGGCTGGTGTTGGTTATGGCAGTATGTGGGTGGGGCACCTGCTCCTGATTTATTATTTCTTTGTCTCTCTGGAAGCACTTAAGCACAGGCTTCATTCCGATCAAGCTCATGAGCCTCTCTGGATTCCAGCACTGGGGGCTGGGGGTGCAGTTTGCTCAGACCTCCATAACCTGTCCCCTGTGCACTGGCTCAGGCGGGCCTCAGGGCCTCAGCATCATTTAATTAATTTAGGCTTCCCCAGTCATATATTCTCAGATTCAAAGGAACAAAGTGGCCCGAGTCAGCCTTTCCCAGAAACCTGTGAGTCTGGTGGCTGGAAGCCAGAGGACTACGTGCCTGCCTGCCTGCCCTTGGCCAGCCTGTCCTCGGTACCCAGACTTGCTTTGTGTACAACATAGCTGGGCTTTGATAGGGAAAGATACTGCAGGTGCTGCTTTGTGAGTGGGCCCCACAGCTCCTCTCTACAGCTCCCAAGAGACAGGACCTTGCTCACTTGCTATTTTCTGGCTCCCTGACACTAACTATGAATCATTTGTTGAAAGCATGGCCTCCAAATCCCTTTGGTTTCTGTTCTCTCCACTTTCTTTCCATCTCAATCCAATTAATGTCTCAGATTCATTTCCCTCCTACATTGAGACCACTCCCTACCTGCCCCCAACCCAGATCCTACATCTTCCCCCACACTGGGACAGTTAATCCCTTCACTTGTCTCTTGCCTCCCGACCCTGACAATCCACCCCTGCAGGGATGCCAAGCTTCTTTCCTCTGCAAAGTTTCAGGTAAGCTTCCAGCCTGTTCATAGACCTCTCAGGGTCCCCTGCTGCCTGGGACTGGAGTCAGCATCATCTCCCCACATGGTGGCCTTCCTTCCACAGTGCCTCCCACCCTTCCCATCTTCATCTTCCCTGGCAGGCCCCAGGAGCTCCTACCTCCACACCTTTCAACCAGTGTTGCCTTGGTTCCTGCCCAGCTTTGCATCTCCTTGGTTGCCATATTCTTCCCTGATTCCTGATACATTGTGAACACGCCCCTATCCAAACAAATTTTCTACTCCACTTCTGAAATGTATCCCACACCATGTTGGAAGTGTTCCCCTACACCTCAGAGCCCCTTGCAGACAAGATCTGTATTCTGCTTGCTAGGCATTCCGTACAGCACTGGCCATAGCATTTTGCATGAGAACTGATGTGTCAGTGGTTTTTAAAATCTATCTCTACATTTATTAGAATGAAAATAAATCATGTAATTCATATATATATATGTATTCTTTTCATAGAAATCAGAGCACCAGGAAAGTTCTGAGTGGTGGCCACCTCTCAGATGCCACCACCCTTATTGTTTTGGTGTGTGTTTTCCAAACCTTTTATAAATTTGTTTCCATACATACATATGAGCTCATATAAAATTTAACATAAGTGACATTATACTTAAACAAGTATATATTCACATAAATGTTGTTATATATGTATCATTCTGTAGTTCTCTCCTTTTCCACTCAACATTATATCCACTTTAGCCTACATAGAAATAGTTGGATTTTCTCAGCTGCTACTGCAGAGTATTTCTGGTTATGAACATGCCCCAGTGT
Organism: Piliocolobus tephrosceles; assembly: GCF_002776525.5. Taxonomy (NCBI): domain Eukaryota; kingdom Metazoa; phylum Chordata; class Mammalia; order Primates; family Cercopithecidae; genus Piliocolobus; species Piliocolobus tephrosceles. The sequence continues at coordinate 85,903,058 of NC_045442.1, read as the reverse complement.
TTTCAGCTGTCCGCTATGGATGGGCATTGGGTCAGGTCTGATTTCTAGGTGTTAAACAGTGTTGAGATGGATTTCCTTGTGCTTGTATGGAGGTGCTTCCCCAAGTGATACAAAAACAATGGGGACTGCTGGGTCAATTCTAGCAGTCTCCACATTTTAAAGTTTAAATCTCCAAATGGTCCTGTAAAGTGGCGGTATAAATGTATCTCCCTTGTCCTCCCACAAACAGCATATGGAAGTACAGATCCTCCTCCACTTATGATGGGGCTATGTCCTGATAAACCCACTGGAAGCTGAAAATATTGTTAAGTGGAAAATGCGTTTAATACACCTAATGTATGGAACATGATTACACAAAGGGGTTGGGGTTAACCTACCCTAAACATGCTCAAAAAGTTTCCATTAGCTAACAATTGGGCAAAATCATCTGGTCACAAATCATGGAGTACTGGGTGTTTTCCCTCATAATCTCATGGCTGACTGGGAGCTGTGGCTCGTGGCCTCTGCCCCAGCATCTTGAGAGTATAGTACAGTATGTCACTAGACTGGAAAATGTGAAAATTCAAAATCTGAAGTGTGGTTGCTACTGAATGCACCACTGCAAAGTTGAAAAATCATGTCACACCACATGTAAGTGGCGGATGTTTGTACACAATTCCCCATACTCATGCCAACACTTGGTCTTGTCTTTTTCCATTTTGTCAATCTAGCGTGAGAAAAAATGGTATTTATTATCATTTTAATCATTTAATTGTTTAATTGGCTGAGTACCTTTTTATGCTTATTGGCCATTTGTATTTTCTCTTTTGAGAATTGCCTGTTACTCGTTTCTCTATTAGTCTTTTTCTCAACATTTTAAAATAGAATGTCTTTGCCCAAAATATTTACATTGTGGATGAAAATTACTGCTACTTCTTCACTAATAGATTCTATGGCTAATACTTCTTGGGCTGGATGAATTAGAGTGGATGTGAGGTTGCTGCATCAATTAAAACCCTTCAGAGCCTCTTCATCGTCAATGAGAGAGTCCAGATTCTCAACATAAAAGATTCTCTATAATCTGTCCACCTCCATGCTCTCAATGTGATGCCTGGATTTGACTCCTGATTCCGTCAGCTTCTATCTATCTAACCTTGAACAAATTTACTTTCATGCTCTGGGTCTAGGGTCTGTTAGTTAAAAAATCTTACAGAGTTGTCCCTTCTTTGCAAGTTTCTAACTCTGACCTTGTGCAAGTTACTTAACCTCTTCAAACCTTACTTACACATCTATAAAATGGGTGCACTGACAATACCTTGTAGGGTTTGGTATGAATGGAATGAGACTACTTGTAATGTAAGATAATCCTGTTGTAAATTATACCACTTCCTGCCTTTGTGAATGACTCCTATTCATCTTTTATGTTCTAATTGAACTGTGTCCCACCCCCACCAACCCCTCTGTGTTATGACCACACATCCACTACTGTACTCAACACACTGCGTGGTGGGGATGTATTCACAAGGTGGTTTCCTTGCCCTGAGTGCAGTGCTGAGGGTACGGGCTGAGGTGGCTAGGCTCACTGCCTGGTACAGAACACCCTAAATCAAGAGCTGTGGAATGGAGGAACAAGCCTGTTTGTCAGTTTTGAAAAGAATTAGGGCTTTCTCATTATGTCAAAGTTCTACTGAGCTTGGAGTGGATGGAGGGACACTTAGAAGGAAGTCGAAGTATTCTTGACAAACACTCCAGACACACCCTAGGGAGACCAGGAAACAGCTACCCTGGTTGACTAGTTGGGTAGGCAGAACAGATGTTTAAGGGAAACTGCATTTTATAGTCAGTTAGCTTTGTTGGGAAAACCAAGGAGACAGATGAAGGCTGCCAGCCATCTCTCCTGAATTCCGAAGCTTGTCATGATAGGAAAGGTCAGCACTGATCAGCCAGGTCACTTTCTTTTTCAGACTGGAAAAGTGTAGGTTTGGTGCAGGGGTCTCCTAGGACACCAGGGCAGAGGGAGGGTGGGGTTGTGCACTGGGGACTGCCTCGGAAGGATGCCCATGGAGACACATGCTGTGCCTCTGCTCTATATCCCAGTGCCTGGCACACAGTGGCAGAGGAGGGCTCAGTGAAAATCCAGTGGACAAGCTTGTTTAGGAGCCAATTGTTCTGGATGGGTAGATAGCAACCATCTACCTTGTGTGCTTGGTTAATGAAGCCATGGGTTCAAACTCATCTATCTTGAAATAAACAGGCGCCTGCTGAGAGGGGCTCCTGGATGCAGACAGGGGAGACACAGGAGGAGGCCCCGTCTGGTGGGAAGGCTGAGCCCTGAGGAGCACGCACACTGTGCTTGCATGGTCACTGCAGGGTGGGTCCAGAGAGGAGCAGCAGCGCCTGCAAAGTCCCCCAGTTTCAACGACATGTGTCTTCCCAGGCTGTCAGCCACTGCCGTGTCTAGGCAAGTCTAATGTGAGAGAGAGAGGTCAGGAGATGTCGCAGTGCTAGACGCAGCGGAAGCCTTTTACTGTCATTAGCTTTCGCTCTCAGAACACCCCTGTGAGGTCAGTCCTCTTCTGGGCCCCATTTTATCAATTGAAAATTGGCAGCACAGGCGGGTGAGTAATGTGCCGAGACACAGGCCGTCTGACTCACGCTCATGAGTTCTTCATCCACTTGGCTGTGTGGCGTTGGTGCTTGGAGGTCTGAGGGGTGCCTCTGTGGCCTTCTCTTTCCATAATCCCTCCGACCTGTGTGCAGGGTCAATGCAGGTGTCCTCCCTTGGGTAAGGGGGACCTTTCAGCCCCAAGTACAGAGGGTTGGGCACCCTTTATCTCTTCTTTCTCCAGACATTCTGACCTGGGTCCTTATGAGCTCTTGCTGGGGCTATTGCAGTAACCTGTTGGCAAATCCCCTCACCCGGTGTTGACACCAGCTCCTGATTCCCCAAACTGCTCCCTGAGTCAACCTTTAGAAACGTAGCTCCTCCCCATAGTAGGAACTCATTAGATAGTTGTCTAATGGGTCACTCTCCTGCTTTGCATTCTCATTGCCTGGGGTGAAATGTACCAGTGCAGCTTGGCTTTTGAGGCCCTGGGTGTGTGGTCCTTGTACTCTCTGCCACACACAAGGGTGCTTTCCCAGGACACATGTGTCCTGCTGTCCTGGTCCCACTACTGACTGTGTTTTCTTACCCCCTTTCCCAGCAGAGTGGGGTCCTCAACACAGGTGAGTGCTGGCCCCCATGCACACGCCTCCACCCTGGCCTTGTCATGAAGGGCTATTGGCCTGTGTTGAATCCATCTCATATCTCCCAAGCCCAAACAATGGGACCTCAGGCAGAAAAACACCTGGAATGGTTTGCGCCACACGTGCATACCAACCTCTCTGAAATGAGGCATGCTCTTTTATTCATTTATTTGTTAAATGCTGTTCACAACCCACTAATTTGGTTTTATAACCTGAAGCTCCTCACAACACCCTTATCATGTTCATACTATTATTCTCTCCCATTTTATACGTGATGAAACTGACACAGAGAGATGAAGTAATTTACTGCACCACTAGGAAGTGACAGAGCCGGGATCTGAACCCAGGCAGGTGGCCCCAGAGCCTGTGTGCTGAGCCCCCATGAATGTAGCTTTAATGATTGATCATTAAAAGGGCTCCAGGGGCTGGGTGACTCATAGCACAGGAGGCCATACTGAGTGGCTTCAGGGGTGGCTTCAAGCTCCTCCCCACCTTTGGGAAGTAGCGGCAGGAAGAAAGAGCTGGAGCACTTACCATCCCCTGCAGGGTCCAGTCTCAGCTGCAGGTGGCTCTGCCCAGAGCCCTCCTCTCACCTCTGCAGGAGCCAGGGGACGGTGGGCTTGTGCTGAGGCGAGGGATATTGGGATCGTTACCTCACTTGTGATTTGTGCTGGGACCCACACAGGTAGCTTGTCGCACCCCAGCAGAGCAGGGAGGACACCAGAGCAGTATCCAGGAGGAATGGTGGTCACGTGGGCAGTCCTGGGGCATGAAGAGTGGGCTGCCAGGCAATGCAGCCCCATCATTACCTGCGATCACACTCCTACAGTGCGTCACACACATGGTCTGTGACCCTCTCAGATGTGTCATCACCGTGTCCTAGCACCCAGTGCCATGCCTGACCCATGCAGAAGGAACGTACCAAAGGTGGCTCTGTTTGAAGGGTGTCTCAGGAAGCTAAGTGACCAGAGTTCTGATTCTCTCTTGTTGAGATACAGGATGTTAAAACACATCTGAGGGAGCTTGGTAGCCTACACAGTATCCACATGCAAGATGAGGTCTCCATGAGAGAAAAAGTCTGGGCTGTTGACTTGAGAGCCTGAGAGGACAAGATCCCAGACTCCTGGTGATATCATGGGAGGGGCCTGGGTAAAGGCCTACTTCGTGCTGGGAAGAACTGGCTCCTTGTGGACAGGTGTGACCGACATCCCTGACTGACCCTAACTCTGGCCCACTGGCCATATTGGTCAAGTTCTGCGGGAAGGCCTGACTCATGGCTGTCTGAGCAGAGGAGGGGTGTCCTCTGGATAGGCCTGGAGCTCCAGATACTGACATGGTAGGGACTTGGAGACTTTGTAGCTAGAGATAGGAATTCAGGTGTAGCCTTCAGCTGTGTGCACCCCACAGTTGTGTGGGGAACAGTTGTGGGGGGATGTCTGTGGGGCCGATCAACCAGGCACTCCAACCCAGTTGAAAACATGGTCTGCTTTGAGTGCCAAGAAGAATTACCAGAGCATTGTTTTCCTGGGTAATTAAGATGCTATTAATTAAACTACATTTAAAGCTAGTTTCAAACTAATTCTTGATGACACATACATGTATTTTTTATAAAGGAGTACGCTTGCCTCCCCTGGACTGTGAGGCCCCAGTGAGATGTGTTTGAGCATTGGTGGGCTCCACTCGCCGCCGGGCAGGCACATAGCCGGTCGTCCATGGTTTGTAAATGACCGAGTGATAAATGGGCAGGAGCCATTCCTCATTTGAACATCTCAGATGCCATCTGGATGCAGACTGCATGACCTGGGACATCTGACCCCAGATAAGGAGCAGATTCCAGACTCCCTGTGCAGTGTTTAGTCTGCACGGTGGTTGATCGACTCAGAAAGCCTCAGGCCGGGCACAGTGGCTCATACCTGATCCCAGCACTTTGGGAGGCTGAAGGTGGGAGGATTACTTTCAGGCCAGGAGTTTGACACCAGCCTGGGCAACAAAGCAAGACCCCATCACTACAAAATCACCCAAGTGTGGTGGCATGTGCCTGTGGTCCCAGCTACTTGGGAGGCTGAGGTGGGAGGACCCCTTAAGCCCAGGAGGTGGAGGCTGCAGTGAGCTACGATCCCACTACTGCACTCCAGCCTAGGTGATAACGAGACCCTGTCTCAAAGAAAGACTGTCCTTCCCCTGGTGGCTGGAGGGAAACAAGCTGGGCCAGGCCTGGCCCTGAGTAGCCTTGCCCAGCCATCTGTGGCGAGGGGTGGGACCCACTGACCAGACATTGGGGCCAGGTTATACCCACATGAGGACTTCCAGATAAGACCTGCTACTTGTGGCAGGAGGGAGAGGCTGGCCCAAATTGTCCCCTCTCCTGTGTCACACAAGCCCATCTTTAGAGCCCATTAGAAGGGATGTCAGAGAGGCACCTGGCCCAGGACTGAAGGCATTTAGAAAAGAAGGGTGAGGAAGATGACTTTTTCCTGCATTGGTGGGGGCAGATCTAGGCCACACCCCAGACAGGCAGTTCAGGTCCAGATGGGAGACCAGGTATGTGGAGGGGGACGTAGGACTACAGAGCCCTGGGGACTGGAGGGGAAGTGTGCCAGGCCCAGGAAGTCACCTGCCTTCCCATGGCTAATGAAAGGGATCAAGCTGAGGGATCTGATGTTTGGGCTTATCTTAAGGATACAGTACCAGATGCGTAATTACTGGTCCAAAAGGCAGAGGTAGAACAATTTTTATACCTCTTAGTGCAGAAAGCCAAATGTCATCTAAAAGCACGACGCTGGGCTTCACCTCACGTACTGTGAATGGGGCCTCTTTAAGATAATCACTTTTAAAACACCAACAAGCTAAGGTGGGATCCCAGCCAACCTGTTTAGTGACGGCCAGGTGATGGTTGGCAGTGTCGTCCCTCCCTCCCAGGCCCTCCCCTGCCCTCACCTCTCCGAGTGGCTCCTCAGCAGACCCCACTATCCACTTCAGGTCCTTTGCCTGGGCCCTTCCTCTGCCTGGAAGGGAACCCATCTGCTATCTCTTTCCCTCACTCCCCTGCCATCTGTCCTTGTTAATGAAGGCTTCCAGGATGGCCTTGTCTAAAACCCCAAACCAGCAGTTCTTAGCCCCCTGGGCTGCTTTACTTTTTTCCAGCGTGTGTCCCCATCTGATGTGTGACATAGGTTATGGACTATGTTTACTCTCTATAACCCCTCCCTGGAATGGATGCCACATGAGGGTACAAGTGGGAAGGTAAAAAAGTGGGGGTGGGTGAGGAAACAGAGCTGGATGTCAGCTGGAAAGAAGGGGGAGTCTGGCCATGTGGGCCCAGCACCTGCTGCTGGCTGGAGTGGGGCAGGGCCTGAGGACCCTGCAGGAGGATGAGAGAAGAGATGGGGACGCTTCCTGGGTCTGACTCTCTGCTGGTCTCAGGAAGGAGGAGAGGAGGGAGAAGCACGCCCACAGGCCCAGGCGTTAATGCAGAGGAGGTCTCTGGGTGTTCTCTGCCTCTACTGGAGCTGGGTGACCATCCACTCCATGATATGTAGCCAAGTAGGGATACATGGTCCTCTCTGATGGGGACCTGGAGGTGGCAGGTGCTGGCACTCAGAGACCCTGGAGGGGCTATTGAATTAACCCAGAGGGAGGGCAGGAAAGGGATGGTGTCCCCAGAGAAAGCCAGGATCCTGGTCAGGCACGGTGGCTCATGCCTTTAATCCCAGCACTTTGGGAGGCTGAGGTGGGCAGATCACTTGAGTTCAGGAGGTTGAGGCTGTGGTGTGCTATGATCGCGCCACTGCACTCCAGTCTAGGTGACAGAGAGAGACCCTGTCTCCAAAAAACAGAAAGCAACAAAACAAAACAAAGAAACACAGAAAAGGAGATCCAGGATCCAGGAAAGCACAGATGTGGAGGGCACATTTGAGGAGGTGGGGAATAGAGATGGGTGGCTGCTCACAGCAGCAGGAGCAGGAGGGAGTGGGCTGAGCCGGCTGCATGCAACTTTGAGAGGAAACCTGGACGGTGCTGGAGGGGCACCTACTGTTGTTAGGAACTCACATCTGTAGAACCACAGAGGATGAGGCGCTGAGAAACTTTTTTCTCTGAAATCTTAGACAGCCAGAGACTGGGCTGCTTGGAATCCTAAGTGAGAATGGGACCTCCCAGTCATCTCTGGAGGACACGAGTCAGGGGATCACTGTGGCTCAGAGAAACAGCCTCCATTTCCAACCCAGCTGCAGAACTCCAGGTAAGGGGCCTCAGACACAACCTTCCACACTGATCTTAACTTTGTAGCTTCCAGGGGCACAGGGGCCAAGGTCCATCTCTCAGCAGAGCCCTTCCCTACAGCCCTGTTTTATGTAAATCTGCCCCTGTGCTCCGCCCTTCCCCCCATCCTGTAGTGGCCTGTCACTCCTCTTGGGGGATGCTCCATGCTCCCTGGTGTGCAGTGTGCAGTCTCTCTCATTGTATCAAGGTAACAAACCTGACCATGTTGGGCTCTAAAGGTGCCACGCTGGGGGTCCTTATCAGATGCACTTTGCTCTCCCTGGTTGACAGGAAGACCCCACTATGGATGCAGTCTCAAAGTCCTTTCACAACTGCCATTGCACTGGTGAAGTCAGTATGACGAGTAGCTCCCTTTACAGATGGAGAAGAGGCTCCTAGATCTCTTGTAAGTGGGTGCTGGAGTCAAGCTGCAAAGCCCAGGAGACTCCCAGGTGCCAGCTGCAACAGGCCACAGCAGGAGGGACCTGGGCCTGGGTCCCCTCTGCTACAATCCAGTAGAACAGAAGTGGTGGGCTGTAGCCAGGGCTTCACACCCACATCCACATTTCCAGCTTCTCTTGAAAAACAAGAAAGTCTGGTGACTCTAGGCCCCATACCAGCCTGGTAGCAGCCCCACTGAGCCCTTTAGACCAGGCACACACCCTCCCGTTTCTCATAGTCCCCATCCAGCTACCGCACTGATTTCTGTGATTCTCCTGCATCCTGTAGCCATTTGAGTTTGTAATCTATGCTCCACAATGTTTCTGACAAAATGGGGGGCCCTTTCTCCTCCTAAACTGCGAGGCACAGGAAACTTACTGCTTCCTGAGGGAAGTGAAGGATGTCCATGTGCTGGGGCCCTACCATATGTGACTCACTGTGCAGGGCATTTACATGCTTGCTCATTTAGTGAACTGCGAGAAATGTAGGTTTGGCTTCATTTCACAGATTTGCAAACTGAGGCCTCAATAGCAATGGAGTCTTGGTGACATTTGGTGACTTGGGTGAACCCTGCAGAAAGTGACAGATGGAGACTGGGCCAGATCTCTTCTCCTCCACAGCCCATGCTCTGTCAGCTGCTGTATCCAGACTTCTGTTCTAAGGCTTTGGGGTCATGTCATCATCTCTTCACCTCCCTCCAGGCATCCCAGGTGGAATACCCTCATGGGGTGTGACTGAGGGTATCACTCCCCCTGTTGTGGGAGGAACCAGGACAGAACTGGTGGAGTAAGAGGGCCGGGTTTGGGTTTTTCCTCTAATTTATCAGCTAGGGACCCATGGAAAGAGAGCTCTGTGGTGCATAACGTTTGACCTCCAGTGCCGGGGCCGGGAGGAGCCAAGAGCCAGAAATGCAAGCCCCATTCCCCAGGGTAGATTATGGGATCTCTTCCCAAAAGGAGACCGAAGACCAACAGAAAACTGGCAGCTCCAGGGAATCAATGTGAGAAGCAAGAGGCAGGAAAGGAGACAAGTGGAGACGGTGGCCACAGTGCCCAGGCCAGCAGGACAGCTGGGGCAAGGGTGGCCAGCCTCAGGGCTGTTCTTGCAGATACGGGGCTTAGACCCTGCCTGTACCTGTTTCAGACTGGACTCAAGGTTGACTGCAGCCGGCACCTGAGTCTCACAGAGAGCTGCCTGTATTTTGTTTCTTTCAAAAAAAGCAGTTTAGTGGCTAGGCAGAAACTGTTTGGTAAAATAAACACATAATCAACTCCCGGAGTAGCATCTGCTACTGTTGGAGAACATAATCCTGAGCTTGGCTGCAGGGTTTAACTGCCCTTGGGTAAACCTGAGTGTGCACCAGAATCACCTAGGGAGCTTCTCAAAATGCAGATTGCTGGGCCTCACTCCTAGCAGTTACTGATTCAGTGGGTTAGGGATTTGCCTTTCTAACACGTTTGCAGCAGCTGTTCGTTCTTGCCTGGGATGATTCTACACTTTCCGGTACTGGTGGGAAGACCACACTTCCAGAACCTTGACTGGGCTGATTCCATCACTGGTCTTTGCTGCCACCATCTGGTCATTCCGGAGAATGACGTGCTCTTTCTCGGGTTTGCGTCGATTGCGTCCATTCTTCTGGTTGTTCATTTTAATTTTTATTTCACTGAAAGTATCTTCACTAGGATAAATTATCTTTCTTATATGTCTCTCAGTGAAGATTTGATTTATCCACTGGACCTTAAAAATCCATGTCAAATTTTGCCAATATAACTTCTGCTTCTGCAAGTTTTCTTTATGAACTATTACTTTATCCATGGTTTAGTCAATTAAAAATGTTATCTGTGATTATTTGCCTATTGTATTTTGTATTGATTATTTCTTTTTTCTTCTTTTTTTTTGAAATGCAGTCTCACTCTGTTGCCCAGGCTGGAGTACAGTGGCGTGATCTCAGCTCACTGTAGCCTGCAGTAAGCCACTGGGCGGGGGGTTGTTTGTGTGCAGGCTGACTGTGGGGCAGCTGACAATACAGTGCCTGCTCCCTGTTGGTCCTTGGAGATAAGGCAGAGAGCATTGTCACTCACTGACTGAGTGCCTGGGCCCTCATCGCAGACCGGCTGCTGTCCACATCCTGGCCATGCCACTCAGAGTGATGTGACTTGGGTGTGGTGGGACAGACACTTGAATGTGAGAAATGTAGATTGTTCTTTGAGCGCCCAGGAAGTGGCAACTCCTCTAGTGTAGGAGAATCAGGGAAGGTTTCCCAAGGAATGATGGCTAAGCCGAATACCCCCGGAAAAGTAGAATAACCTCACATGTTCTGGAGGGGAGAGGAGAGAACAGCTACAAAGGCAGAGAAGCAATCCCTTAACAGCTGGGCAGTGGTAGGGAGGGGGCACCCGTACAATAGAGTGAAGACTCCCTTTTGGGTCCCCAAATGGATCTAAGAATAAATCAGACTTCAGTGGACATGGAGAGGGCAGTGATTTTCCAGGAGGAGGGACGGCCCACATGAAAGGAGTCCACCAGTTCAAGATCCACGCGGAGTTGAGCAGGGCTGGGTGTGATGGTGCAAGGGGTGGAGCGGAGGCTGGGTTGAGCTGAGGGCTGTGCATCCACCACACCATGCTGGCTCTCGGCCTCAGCTGGAGCTCATCACACTGAGCCATGGAGCGGGGCATTGCACACAGAAGGGCAAGCTTGAAATGAGGTTGAGTTGGCACCTCGGCTGACTGTATTATAGACTTGAACTTGCTTCTTGTGTTTCTTGAGTCTTCTCCACCTTGCTTGAAATAACCATAGTGCAACCATCCATCCACTGACTCCTTTACCCATTTATCTGACTATCTGTCCTCCTTCGGTCAATTTCTCTGCTGGGTGATGGGAACACAGAGGAAAATGGGCCATGGCCCTTCTGTCCAGATTCCAGACCCAACAGCCTTTCCTCACGTGTCTGGATGTAGAGCCACTCACCCTACCCTGTCTTGTCCATGAAATCCTGTTCACCTTTCAAGGTTCCCCTTTCAATGAATCACTCCTCTGTGAAGCTCCCCCTGGTGGTGCCAGGATGAATCAGCACCTCCCTATACTGCTGCCTGGGACATCGTTCCTTGAATGAATGGATAGATGAGCCAGGAGTGGTCACTTCCTGGTTATTTTACTGCATTAATCCATTCATTTGCTGTTAGGTCAAGGAAATGTGAAAAAAGAAACAAAAAGGTCTTGGCAGCCTCGCTCCCGTTCTGCAACTCAGAGCTGAGACCAGATGTCAGCCTAACAGATGCTCGAAGCATCCCTTCCTGCCACACCCCACCCCAACAGGCTGTGGGAACCTTGAGAGGTGCATAACTCTGGAGAGGCACTGGCCGCGGAGTCTGGAAGATCTGGTGCTGTCTGCCCCACCATGTCTTTCTCTCCAGTGCACATCCTGCCTCCATCCTCTCACATCTGCCTCTATTACCTGCCTTGCACTCTACAGCAATGAGCAGAAATTGCAGTCACTACTCAGGGATGCAGGAAATAGAAATCTTTTTAAATTCTAATTCCAACCCCAAATCTGATGAGGTGCAGGAATCTTGGCCAACACAGGATCTTCTCTCTTCCCTTACAGCTGAGGCTGGAATTTGGAGAAGAGAGGGCTTCTGCTTCTTGTTGTCATTTGTCTGTGCATGTCATGGAGTGGGGAGGGTGGCCTCCTTCCTCCCTGTTGTGTGACCTCGTCCTGCCCCTTCTGGGCTGATTTTGGCTCTCAGGAATTCTTCTGTTGAGAGATTGCCTAAGATTCCCTCTGCTTAGATGTCTATGTAACCTTTCCTTCCCTCCCTCCCTCCCTCCCTCCCTCCCTCCCTCCCTCCCTCCTTTCTTTCCTTCCTTCCTTCCTTCTTTCTTTTCTTTCTTCCCTTCTTCTTTCCTTCCTTCCTTCCTTTCTTTTTTTCCTTCCTTCCTTTTTGTTTTTTTTGTTTTTTTTTAGACAGGGTCTCACTCTGTCACTCAGGTTGGAGTGCATTGGCACAATCTTGGCTCACTGCAACCTCTGCCTCCTGGGTTCAAGCAATTCTCATACCTCAGCCTCCCAAGTAACTAGAACTACAGGTGCACACCACCACGCCTAGCTAATTTTTGTATTTTTAGTAGTGATGCCATTTTGCCATGTTGGCCAGGCTGGTCTCGAACTCCTAACCTCAAGTGATCTGCCTGCCTCGGCCTCCCAAAGTGCTGGGATTACAGGCATGAGCCACGATGGCTGACCTGATGCAACCATTTCTCTTGAGAACACCCCTGCTACATCTCCAGAGTCTTACCTGGATACAGGCTTAGCTTGCCTCTGCTCATAGACCCAACAGCCTTGCCTGTATTCTTATGTTTCCCTCCGTCTCAGCCCGTGAGCAATTTTTAAGACCCCCTCTTTGGGATCCACTCAAATCTACTCTCTCGTTGTTCCCCCAAATTCTCATTTTCCCTGTAGCCTTGGTAATGGGTTCCTGATTGATGGGAGGCTGGTGGTGGAGTAAGGAGAGGTGGTGGAATCCTTATTCTCATTCACCATGTTTTCCTTGTACATGAAATCCTATTAATCCGTCAAAGATTATCTTTCAGTGACTCCCTCCCCTGTGAAGCTCCACCTGATGGTGGCAGGCAGAATCTAAGGGCCTTCTTAGATTTGAAACCCAAAGCCTGAAAAATGTCCCTTTTTGTAATCTGCCTCTGGCCATTCCTCCTTTTGTGGGGTCATGAGCACCCAATGGGGAAGGGCCGGGTGGGGTCAAGCAGGAACAGTCAGGAATGAATGCTATCCTGCTGACTGCCTCGCGGCAGCCCAACTTCCTAGACCCCACAGGCTCCCATCTGTGTCATGCAGTGCCTGCTCAAACCCATGGCCGTTGCTATGAACTTGCACCAACTGGTGCTATTCCACTTCTGAAACTATATGGGACTTCTAGTTCCAGAAGTGGAATAGCACCAGTTAGTGCAAAAGTAACATATATAATATATATTACCTTTCTGTAATATATATATATATAATACATGTTACTTTTCTGTAATATATGTGTAATATATATTACAGAATATATATTACATAAATTAATATATATATAATATATATCACAGAAAATAAAATGAGAAAGGAATCAAATAGGTACACTCCAAAAAATAAACTAAACAGAAGAAATCAGTAATGGAGGAAATAAGGAACAAAAAAGGTGTAAAACATACAGAAAAAATGGTAAAATGGTTGAGATAAGTCCTTTCTTATCAGTAATAACTTTAAATGTAAATTGATTAAACTCTCCAATCAAAAGGCAGAGATTGGCAGAGTGATTTAAGAAAACGCAATCCAACTGAAAGCTATATATGGAAAACTCACTTTAGATCAAAACACACAAGTGAGTTGAACATGGGAAGATAGAGAAAGATATTCTATGCAAATAATAACCAGACAAACTAGGGTGGCTACACTAATATCAGAAAAAAATAGTCTTTAAGTCAAAAATCATCACAAGGGACAAAGAAGGTCATTATGCATCGATAAAGGGGTCAATTAATTAAGAAGAATTAATATAACAATTATAAACATACACACATCAATCAAGAGAACGCTGAATTAAATGGAGCAGACATTAACAGTATCAAAAAGCAAAATATTTCCATAATAATAGCTGGAGACTTTGAATATCTACTTTAAATAATGAATAGAAAACTATAAGGAAATAGAGGACTTCAGCAACACTACAGATCTAACTAGACTTAACATACATCTACAGAACACTCTATCCAACAACAGAAGAATACACATTCTTTTCAAGTGCACTTGACTGTGCTCCAGAATAGAGCATATTAGGTAATAAAGCAACTCTCAATAAGTTAAAAAGCTTGAAATCATACAAAATATCTTTTTTGACCACAGTGGAATAAAACTAAAATTCAATAGCAGAAGGAAAACTGAAAAGTTCATAAATACATGTAAACTAAACAATGTACTCTTAAGCAATAGATACATCTAAAGTATGAGGAATAGAAAATTCTTAGAGATGGATGAAAATATCAACACAACCTACCAAAATGTAGTGGATACAGCAAAAACAGCACTCAGAGAGAGATCAGCAACTTAACTGTAATATATTAAATAACTAGAAAAATCAGAGCAAACCAAACCCAAGCTAACAGAAGGAATGAAATAATAAATATAGAGTAGAAACAAATGAAATGGAGACTAGAAACACAATAGAGAGAATCAACAAAACAAAAAACATTATTTGAAAAGAACAACAAAATTGACAGACCTTTAGCTAGACTAAGAAAAAAAAAGGAAAAGATGCAAATAACTAAAATCAGTAATGAAAATGGATACATTACTACTGCTTTACAGAAGTAAAAAGGATTATAAGAGAATACTATGAATAATTGCACACCAATAAATTAGATAACCCATATGAAAGGAACACATACTGATATGGTTTGGCTCTGTGTCCCCACCCAAATCTCATATTGAATTGTAACCCTGAGTGTTGGAGGTGGGGCCTGGTGGGATCATGAGGGTGGCTTCTAATGGTTTAGTCTCATCCCCCTGGAGCTGCCTCGTGATACAGTTCTCACAAGATCTGATTGTTTGAAAGTATGTAGCACCTCCCCCGTTGCTCTCTCTTTCCTGCCAGCCATGTGAATATGTGTCTGCTTCTCCTTTGCCTTCTGCCATGACTGTAAGTTTACTGAGGCCTCCCTAGAAGCAGAAGCCTGTACAGCCCTGCAGAACAATGAGCCAATTAAACCTTTTTTTTTTTTCATAAATTACCCAGTCTCAGGTATGTCTTTATAGCAGTGTGAGAATGGACTAATATGCATACAAATTACCAAAACTGACTCAAGATGACCTCATAACAACAACCTATTTTCACTATCAGTGTGATCTCACCTAATCCTATACCTTTAAACACTATCTAAATGCTGTGATTCCTGATTTTTTTCTGCAGCCTGACCTGTCTCTTGAACTCCAACAAGTGTATATTCAGTTTTTTATTCAACAGCTACACTATGATAGCTTATAACATTTCACATTTGAATGTCCAAAAGTAATATCCTGATTTGATCACACTGCACCAAACCTATCCTATCCTGACTAATACAACTCTCCACACGGCAAAAGAGTAGATCTTTTAGAAAATATATAATCAAATGTTAAATAGATATTGTATTTTATTTTTTGAGAGGAAGTCTCACTCTGTCACCCAGGCTGGAGTGCAATGGCACAATCTCACTGCAACCCCTGCCTCCCAGATTCAAGCGATTCTCCTGCCTCAGTCTCCCAAGCAGCTGGAATTACAGTCGCCTGCCACCACGCCCAGCTAATTTTTGTATTTTCAGTAAAGACAGAGTTTCACCATGTTGGTCAGGCTGATCTCGAACTTCTGACCTCAGGTGATCCACCTGCCTTGGCCTCCCAAAGTGCTGGGATTACAGGTGTGAGCCACTGGCGGCCAGATAGATATTTTATTGAGGTGCAATTCAAACAACATAAAAGAAACCATTTAAAAGTGACATTTAGTATGTTCATAATATTATGAAACCAACACCTCTATAATATGGCAAATATTTTTATCACCCCCAAAGAAAACTTTGTATCTATTAGACTGTCACTCTCTATCCCCACTCCCCACTGCTTGTTTATCCATCATCCATTGATGGACATTTAGGTTGTTCCCACCTTTTGCCATTGCAAGTAGTATTGCTATGAATATTAGTGTACAAGTATTTGTTTAAGTACCAGTTTCAATTCTTCGGGGTATGTAACTAGAATTTGAATTACTAGATCATATGAAATTCTGTTATTTGAATTTTTGAGGAACTACTGTTCTGTGTGGGAAACATGCAAGGGGAGAAGAAAAGGCACACACACAGTACCTTTAAGGGTGAACAACCTTTAATCCATGTAAATGGCAATGCAGATATAATAAACAAATGATATAATAAGCAAATTGATATAATAAGCAAATTACAATGGTAAGGGGAGAAGGGAAAAGATATATACATATTTACCTTCACCAGACTATGGGGGATTCGTCACCAGATCGCGAAGCAAAAGCCTGGGTTCCAGTCAGCCACTACACTCACCAGACTATGGAGGATTCACCACCAGACTGGGAAGCAAGAGCCTGGGCTCCAGAGTCAGCCACTTGTCCGTTTACAGACGAGGAGAGGTCTCATGAAGCTTCGGCATGGTCTGGGACCCCAGCTCTTTTTGTAACGAGTTGTTTGGTGTGAGGTCCAGTCACGAGGGACCTTTGTGACTGGGATTAAGGAACACAAAAAGGTCAACTTGTTTTTGGGATCATCTGTTGTTTTTCAATAACTAACATATAGGAATAGATTGAAATAGAGATTTCTCCAAAACAGTGCTGAACGAATGCCTCAAGGGGCTCACACAACATGTTCCGGGACTTGGTGACCATTGTTTGTGTCTGTGTTCAATTGAGTTTAAATTTAATATTTAACTTTTGTCCACAACTACCCAACTGCTTTCAACAGCAGCTGTACCCTTTACATTCCTGCCAGCAATGCATATGTGTTCCAGTTTCTCCACATCCTTACCAACATTTATTATTTTCTAGTTTTAAAAAAATTGTACTCATTGTAATGGGTGTGAAGTGGTGCCATTTTGTGGTTTTGATTTGCGTTTCCCTAATGACTAATGATGTTGACTATTTGTGTGTATTCTTTGGAGAAATGTGTATTCAAGTCCTTTGTCCATTTGAAAATTGGGTTGTCTGTCTTTTTCTTATTGAACTGTAGAAGTTCTCTATATATTCTGGATACTAGAGTTTTATTAGAGATACAATTTGCAAATATTTTCTCCCCTTCTGTGGACTGTCTTCACTTTCTTGGTGGTGTCCTTTGAAACATGAACGTTTTTAATTTTGATAAAATGTAATTTGTCTATTTTTTCTTTTGTTGTTATGCTTTGGGTGTCATATCTAAGAAAGTAATGTGAATCCAACGTAATGATGATTTAACTTATGTTTTCTTCAAAGAGTTGTATAGTTTTGGCTCTTATAGGTCTTTCATTCATTTTTGTGTTAAGTTTTGTACATGATATGAAGTAAGGCTCAAATGTCATTCATTTGCATGTGAATATCCAGTTGTCTCAGCACATTTTGTTGAAGAGACTATTCTTTACCCATTGAATAGTCTTGGCACTCTTGTTAAAAATCAGTTAGCTAGCCATAGACATATCTTTATTTCTAAGATTCTCAATTGTATTCCACTGGTATAAATGTCTACACTTCTGGCATTACCACAATCCTTTGATTACTGTAGTTTCATAGTACGTTTTCAAATCAGGAAGTGTGAGTCCTTGAACTTTATTCTTCTTTTTCAAGGTTGCTTTGGCAATTTGGAGCTCCTTAATTCCATATGAATTTAGGATCAGGTTTTCCATTTCTGCAAAAAACGCCATTGGAATTTTTATAGGAATTATATTGAATCTGTAGATAATTTTGAGTACTATTGCCATCTTAGGAATTATCCTTGAATATGGAAATTTTTTTCTCTAAGTATTCTTTAATTTCTTTCAGAAATGTTTTTGTAGTTTTCAGTGTACAAGTTGTACACGTTCTTGGTTAGATTTATTCCTAGGTACTTTATTCTCTTTGATGCTATTGTAAATTTGTCTTAGTCTGTTTTCTGTTGCTATAACTGAATAATTGAGACTGGGTAATTTATTTATTTGTTTGTTTATTTATTTATTTTTGAGATGGAGTTTCATTCTGCTGCCCAGACTGGCGTGCAGTGGCCCAATCTTGGCTCTCTGTAGCCTCTGCCTCCTGGGTTCAAGCGATTCTCCTGCCTCAGCCTCCCGAGTAGCTGGGACTGCAGGCTCCCACCACCATACGTGGCTAATTTTTTTGTATTTTTAATAGAGACAGGATTTCACCTTATTGGCCGGGCTGGTCTGGAACTCCTGACCTCAGGTCATCTACCTGCGTCGGCCTCCCAAAGCGCTGGGATTACAGGCGTGAGCCACCATGCCTGGCCGAGACTGGGTAATTTATAAAGAAAACAGATTTATATTTTATAGAATTTTGTTTGTTTGTTTGCTTTTTGTTTTTTGAGACAGTCTCACTCTGCTGCCCAGGCTGGAGTGCAGTGGTATAATCTCAGCTCACTGCAATCTCTGCCTCCCGGGTTCACGCAATTCTCCTGCCTCAGCCTCCTGAGTAGCTGGGATTACAGGCACGCACCACCACGCCCAGCTAAATTTTGTATTTTTAGTAGCGACGGGTTTTTGCCATGTTGGCCGGGCTGGTCTTGAACTCCTGGCCTCAGGTGATCCCCCTGACTCAGCGTCCCAAAATGCTGGGATTACAGGTGTGAGACACCACGCCTGACCTTTTATAGTACTTTTTAAAAGATGCATTTTATTTTTAATTGATATATAATAATCACACATATTTATGGGGCACAATGTGCTGTTTTGATACATGTATACATTGTGCAATAATCAAATCAGGGTGATTAGCAAATCTATTACCTCAAACATTTATTATTTGTGGTGAGGATATTAAAAATCCTCTTATTTTGAAATATACAATATATGATTGTTAACTATAGTCACCCTATTGTGCAATAGCACATCAGAACTGATTCCTCCAGTCTAAATGTAACTTCGTACCTTCTTCTCCATCTCCCCACCCATTGCCCTCCCCATCCTCTGGTAACCACTTTTCTGCTTTCTATTTCTATGAGATCAACATTTTATAGATTCCACTTGAGTGAGATCATGCAGTACTGTTTTTTTTTGTGCCTGGCTTATTTCACTTAATATAATGTCCTCCAGGTCCCTCCATGTCATCACAAATGACAGAATATCATTCATTTTTATGGCTAAATCGTATTCCATTGTGTATTTATACCACATTTTATTTATCCATTTATCAATTGATGGACACCTAGGTTGATTCCATATCTTGGCTATTGTGAATGGTGCTGCAATAAACATGAGAGTGCAGATACCTCTTCAATACACTGATTTCATCTCCCTTGGATATATACTTAGTAGTAGGATTGCTGGATTTTCTTACTGTTCTGGAGGCTACATCTGGTGAGGGTCTTCTTGCTGATGTGGACTCTGCAGAGTTTTGCTGCAGCATTGGGCATCACATGGAGAGGGAGCTAGAGCTGACAAACTGGCTTTTATAACAGACTCACTCTCATCATAAATAACCCACCCCTATGGGTCATTAACCTATTTACCTATTAGTGGTTAATGGCAGAGCCCTCATGACACAATCACCTCTTAAAGGCCCCACATCTTAGTACTGTTGCATTAAGTTTCAACATAGTGTTGGAGGGGATAAACATTTAATCATAGCAGAATGTTTCCTTAATTTTCTTTTCAGATTGTTCATTGCTGGTGTTTAAAATACCACTGAGTTTTGCATGCTGATCTTGTATCCTACACTTTGCTGCATTCATTTATTAGTTCTGGTATGTTTCAAAAATTGATTATTTGGGATTTCTTATATATAGACTATGTCACCTATGAATAGGTGTAGTTTTACTTCTTCTTTTCCAACTTGGATAACTTTTATTTCTTTTTCTTGCCTATTTGCTCTGGCTAGAAATTCTAGGACAATGCTGAATAGAGGTGGCAAACGAGGGAGAAGAAAAGGTGCTCCTTGTCTTGTTCCTGATTTTGAAGGTGCCTTTGTCCATTCAAGCTAGAATAAGAAAACAATTTAGATCGAGTAATTTATAAAGAACAGAACTTTATTTCTTATACTTCTGGAGGCTGAGAAGTCCAAGATCAAGACACTAGCAAATTTTGTGCCTGGTAGAGGCTCACTGTCTGCTTCCAAGATGGTGCCATGTTGCTGCATTGTCCAGAGGGGACAATTGCTGTGTCCCCACATGGTGGGAGGAGCTGAAGGGAGAAACTCTTTCCCTCTAGCCCTTTCATAAGGTCATTAATCCCGTTCATGAGACTGGACCCCTTATGGCCTAATCACCCCAAGGACCTCACCTCTTATTATCACCACTTTGGGTGTTAAGTTCCAACATATGTATTTGAAAGTGATACATGCATTTAAACCACAGCAGGGGAGAAGTTTTCAGTTTATCACTATTATGATGTTAGCCATTGTTTTTTTCATAAATGCCCTTTATTATTTTGAGGAAGCTCCCTTCTATTCCTAGTTTTCTTAGTGTTGTTATCATGCAAGGGTGTCAGATTTGGTGAAATGCATTTTCTTCATCAACTAAGATGATCATGTGGTTTTTTTTCCCATTTATTCTCATAATGTTGTTTATTACTTTGCTTAATTTTCTTGTTGAAACATTCTTGCATTCCTTGGATATATTGCACATGGTCATGGTGTATATGTCTTTTAACATGCTTTTGGGTTTGGTTTACTAGTGCTGAGAGTTTTGCATTTATGTTCATAAGGAATATTGATCTATGGTTTTCTCTTCTTGTGGTGTCTGTTTGACTTTGGTATCAGGATAAATATGACCTCATAGAATGAAGTTAGGAGGTATCCTTTCTATTTTGGGGGGCAGATTTTGAAAAAAGGTATTAATTCTTCCTAAAATATTTTATAGAATTCACTAGTGAATATGGTGATGGTCCTGGGCTTTTCTTTTTTGGGAGATTTTTGATTACTGATTCAATCTCTTTTCTTCTTATAGGTCTGTTGGTTATGTAGATTGTTGTTGTGATATCTTCTTGAGCCCGTTTTGATAGTTTGGTAATTTCAATCTGTTCCATTCATTCGGGTTATCAAATTTGTTGGTGTAAAATTGATATGGTTTGGCTCTGTGTCCCCATCCAAATCTCATCTCGAACTGTAATCTCCATGTGTTGAGGGAGGGACCTGGTGGGAGGTGATTGGATTGTAGGGGGCAGTTTCCCCCATGCTGTTCTCATGATAGCGAGTGTGTTCTCATGAGATCTGATGGTTTCATAAGGGGCTCTTCCCCCTTTGCCCGCTCTCTCTCCTGCCACCTTTCTAAGAAGGTACTTGCTTCTCTTTCCTCTTCTGCCATGATTGTAAATTTCCTGAGACATCCCCAGCCATGTGGAACTGTGGAACCTCTTTCTTTTATAAATTACCCAGTCTCAGATATTCTTTATAGCAGTGTGAAAATGAACTAATACAACAGCTGTTCATAGTATCATTTTGTAATCCTTACTATTTCTGTAAAGCAGTAGTAATGTACCCATTTTCATTTCTCATTTTAAGTTATTTGCATTGTCTCTTTTTCTTGGTCTAGCTAAAAGTTTGTTAATATTTTACTTTCAAATAAGAAACTTTTTCTTTTGTTGATTCTCTCTGTTGTTTTTTCATTTCAGTTTCATCTGCTCTGTATTTATTATTTCCTCTCTTCTGTTAGCTTTGGGTTTGGTTTGCTCTGATTTTTCTAGTTATTTAATGCACACAGTTAAGTTGTTGATTTGATATCTTTCTTCTCTTTTAATGTAGGTGTGTACAGTTGTACATTTCTTTCTGAGCACTATGTTTTTTGCATCCCATAAGTTTTTATATGTTGTGTTTATGTTTTCATCTCAAATTTCCCTGTGATTTTTGGGGACCTATTTGCTGGTTGGGCTGAAAAGAGAACATGCCAATCTTGTATGCTCCAACATTTAGAAGTTGAAAGATGATAAGGCAATAGCAGAAATGTAGCCAAAATTTGTCCAGAATTTGTCCACTTAATCTAAGTCATGAATGTATTGACATAAAATTGTTCATAATATTCTCTTATTATTGTTTTAATACCTGTATAATCTGCAATGATATCAGCATTCCTATTTCTAACATTGGCAATTTGCATCTTCTCTCATTTTTCCTGGATCAGTTTAGCTAGAAGTTTACCAAGGTGATGGATCTCCCCAGAGAGCCAGCTTTTGGTTTCATTTTCTCTCTGTTTTTCTGTTTTCAGAGGTAATTGATTTCTCCATCGATCCTTTTTCTTTCCTTTTCTTTGGCTTTGAATTTAATTTGACCCATATTAAACTTTTCTACTTTCTTAAAATGAAAACTGAGGTCATTGATTTGAGACCTTTCTTGCCCACTAGGTACTGTTTTACTGGCATCCCCAAAATTCTGATATGTTGTGCCTTCATTTTTATTAAATTCAAGATACTTTCTACCTTCTCTTTGATTTCTTCTGGACCCACAGATTATTTAGAAGTTTGTTATATAATTTCCAAATATTTGGAGAGTTTTCAGACATCTTTCTGATATTGGTTCCAAATTCAATTCCATTTTGTTCAGAGAACGTACTTTATATGACTGGAATATTTTGAGATTTGTTGAGACCAATTTTGTTTCCCAGAATATCTTAGTAAGTGTTCTGCAGCCACTGAAGAAGAAAGAACACTTTGCCATGGAGCATTCCATAAAATGTCAAACAGGTCATATTGATTGAGAATATTCAACTCTACTATTTCTTTGCTGATTTCCTGTCTGCTTATTCTATCAATTATTGAGGAAGAATATTAGTATTCATAACTGTAGATCTGGCTATTTTTCATTACAATTCTATCAGCTTTTACTTTGTGACTTCATGATTCTGAAGCTCCCTTATTACAGGCATACATGTTTATTATTATTATGTCCTCTTGGGAAATTGACCCCTTTGTCTTTATGAAATGACTTTCCTCATCCCTAATATTATTTTTTGCTGTGAAATCTTTGTCTTATATTGACACAGCCACTGTAGCTTTCTTTGACTGGTGTTAGTGTTATATACCTTTTTCTCCATCCCGACTCTTAATCTATTTCTGTCTTCATATTTAAAGTGCATATGTTTCAGGCAACATGTCATTTAGTATTGATTTTTTATTCAGTTTGACATTCTCTATGTTTTAATTGGGTATTTAAGCCATATATATCTAATGTGATTTTTTGAACATGGTTAGGTTTAAGACTGTCACCCTTCCTTGTTTTCTGTGTATCCTATCTAATGTGTTCTTTATTCCTTTTAAACTCATTTTATGCCTTCTTTGGATTGAATGCTTTCTAATTCTCAATTTTGTTTTATCTGTTGGCCTATTATCTCTTTATTTCATTATTTTAGTACTTGCTCTAGAATTTACAATGTATATTTTTAACTTATCGCCTTCTATCATCAAGTGATATTAAACCTTTCCACATATAGCACTGATTTTCAGCTGGGAACAGTTTTGTCTTCCAGAGGATTGTTGATGATATGCAGAGTCTAGGGGCCTTTAGTGGGTAGAAGCCAGGAATCCTGCTAAAATCATACAATGCACAGGATAGTTTTTCACAGTGGAAAATTATCTGGCCCAATATGCCAATGGTGCTGTGTTTCAGAAACTCTAGTCTAAGAATCTTCTACGGTACTCTCTCCCTCTGGCCTTTATGCTGTTGCCACATTTTACACAATACACTGCCATTATTTTGTTTAAACAATTTATATTTTAAAGCAAATTAAATAATAAAAAAGTCTTACACATTTACCCATGTAGTCACTATTTCTGGTGCTCTTCAGTTCTTTGTGTAGATCCAGATTTCTCTTTGGTATAATTTTACTTCTGCTTGAAGGATTTCCATTACTGTTTCTTGTAGTTTGTGTCTACTCATGATGAATTCTTTCAGCTTTCATATGTTGGAAAAGTTTTTATTTCACTTTTCTTTTGGAAAGATTTGGGGGGGCGATTAGAAATCAAAATTATTATTATTTTTTCTATCAGTGCTTAAAGATATCTCCACTGTGTTTCTGCTTGCACTGTTTCCAAAGAGAAAACTACAGTTGTCCTTATCTTTGTCCTCTGTACATACCATGTCTTTTTCTTCTGGTTGCTTTTAAGATCTTCTCTTTATCACTGTTTTTTTGTTGTTGTTGTTGTTGTTGCTGAGACGGAGTCTCGCTCTGTCAGTCAGGCTGGACTGCAGTGGCGCAATCATGGCTTACTGCAATCAATTCAATTACAAAAAGCCTTGGTATAGTTTTCTTCATGTTTCTTAAGCTTGGGGTTTGGTGAGCTTCATGAATCTGTGCATTCATAGTTTTCGTCAACTTTGGAAATTTTTTCAGCCATTATTTCTCAAATATTTTCTACCTGACCCTGCCCTTTCAGAGACTCCAGTTACACATTTATTAGGATGCTTAAAGTTGCCCTAAAACTCAATGATATTCTTTTTATTTTTAAAATTTATTTTTCTCTTCATTTTTGGTAGTTTTAATTGTAATGTTTTTAAGTTCAATAATCTTTTCTTCTGCAGTGCCTATTCTGCCATTAATCCCACCCATTAATCCCATGAAAGTAGTTTTCATCTCAGGAATTTGACTTCAGTCTTTTTAAAAAATAACTTCCTTACTCTAATTATGGGTCATGTTTTCCTGCCTCTGTGAATGCCTGGTAATCCTTTCTTTTCTTTTCTTTTTTGGATGTCAAAAAAGAGAGAGTTTGCCTTACTGGATGCTGAATATTTTCCATTCCTATA
This sequence comes from Piliocolobus tephrosceles, assembly GCF_002776525.5. Classification (NCBI taxonomy): domain Eukaryota; kingdom Metazoa; phylum Chordata; class Mammalia; order Primates; family Cercopithecidae; genus Piliocolobus; species Piliocolobus tephrosceles. The sequence continues at coordinate 85,878,669 of NC_045442.1, read as the reverse complement.
AATCTTCTAGAACTTTGTTCTAGAATGCAGTTAATTTATTCAGAGACAGCTTGATCTTTTAAGTCTTGATTTATGATTTGTTTGGTGGGTGTGTATCAGTGCCTAGTCTCTGATCTTTTTGCACTACTGATTATTTTGCACTAATTTTGCACTACTCAGGCAAGACATTCCTGAGTCTCCTACTGTGAAATTCTGAGGTTTTCCAGTCAGCCTAGTAGGAAAAGGCACTATTGCTGTCTGTGTGAGCGGGGTGTATTGCTCCTTCTAATCATTTTGGAGAGTTCCTTCCCCATAGCTGGGTAATTTCCTTACACACACATGCCGATCAGTACCCTGCTAAATGCTCTAAACCTCTCTCTTTGCTCTCTTCAGTACTCTCTTCTTTGGCTCCCTGTCCTCTGAACTCTAGCTTACTTGTTCCAGGCTCTCAGCTCCATGTTCTCAAACCAGTCTTCCAGTTCTATTTGGCACCGCCCCCAACCCGCCCCACCTCTGGCAGGCTAGAAACTCTCTCAAGGTGCTGAGCTGAGGAACCTAGTGCTCATCTCATTTTCCCACCTCTCAGGAATTCCCGTCCTTCATTGCCTGATGTCCAAAGTGTTGAAGTCCATGGTTTCATACATTTTGACTGGATCTTTTATGGTTCCAAATGGGAGGGTAAATATGTTCCTTGTTACTTCATTTCAAAATCTGGTTTTGACTACTATGCACCTACTAGGACGGCAAATCTTCAGAACACGGCAACACCAAATGCTGGTGAGGAGGTGGATCAACAGGAATTCTCATTCATTGCTGGTGGGGATGCAATATGGAACAAGTACTTTGTTTTTTTTTTTGTTTTGTTTTGTTTTGTTTTGTTTTGTTTTGTTTTTGAGAAGGGGTCTTGCTTTGTCTGCCAGGCTGGAGTGTAGTGGCGTGATCTCGGCTCACTGTAACCTCTGCCTGCCGGGTTCAAGCAATTCTCCTGCCTCAGCCTCCTGAGTAGCTGGGATCACTGGCTTGTGCCACCATGCCAGGATAATCTTTGTATTTTTAGTATAGACAGGATTTCACCATGTTGGCCAGGCTGGTCTCGAACTGACCTCAAGTTATCCGCCCGCCTCGGCCTCCCAAAGTGCTGGGATTATAGGTGTAAACCACCATTCCCAGCCAGAACAGGCACTTTGGAAGGCAGTTTGTTTGTAATATAGTTTGGATATATGTCCTACCTACCCTAATCTCATGTTGAATTGTGACCCCCAGTGTTGGAGGTGGGGCCTGGTGGGAGGTATTTGGACCATGAGGGTGAATCCCTCGTGGCTAGGCGGTGTCCTCCTGATAGTAAGTGAGCACTCTTGAGATCTGCTTGTTTAAAAGTATGTGGCACCTCCCCCATCCGCTCTCTCTCTTACGCCTGCTCTGGCTATGTGAAGGGCCTGCTCCAGCTTTGCTTTCAACCATGAGTAAAAGCTACCTGAGGCCTCCCCAGAAACTGAGCAAATGCTGGTGCCAGTAGGTGGTGCTTCCTGTATAACCTGCAGAACTGTGAGTCAATTAAAACCTCTTTTCTTTATAAATTACCCAACCTCAGGCATTTCTTTACAGCAATACAAGAATGGTTTAATACAGGTGGTTTCCTTTTTGAAAAAAAATTGATTTCAGGCTGCTCTCAAACTCCTGACCTCGAGCCTTCCCCTCACCTAAGCCTCCCCAAATGCTGGGGTTACAGGCATGAGTCACTGTGCCAGGCCCAGCTTGGTGGAGTCTCACAAAGCTAAATATACCAGACAACCCAGTAACTGTGCTCCTTAGTTTTCTATTCACCCAGAGGAGTTGAAAAAGCATTACCACACGGATGTTCATAGCAGTTTTATTTATAATTGTCAACAATTGGAAGCAATCAAGATGTCCTTCAGTAGGTGGATGGATTAACGGTGGTACATCCAGAAAACGGAATATTATTTAGCACTAAGAAGAAATGAACTATCAAGTCATGAAAAGACATAGAGAAACCTCAAATGCATATTAGTAAGAGAAAGAAGCCACTCTGAAAAGGCTACATACTGTATGATTCCAGTCATATGATGCTCAGAAAAAGGCAAAACTGTGGAGACAGTAAAAAGATTGGTGGTTGCTAGGGGTTGGTGGCAGGGAAGGATGAACAGGCAGAGCGCAGCGGATTTTCAGGGTAGTGGTATGACTCTATGTCACTGTGTGACACTGTAATGATGGGTACATGCCATTATACACTTACAAAAACCCATAGAATATGTAACACCAGAGTGAACCCTGATGTAAACTGTGGACTTTGGGTGACAATGATGTGTCACTGCCGTTCATCAATTACAACAAATGGCGGGGGGAGATGTTGACAAGGGAGAGGCTGTACATGTGTGGGGGAAAGGGTTATATGGGAATCTCTGTACCTCTCTCTCTGTCTCTCTCTCTCTGTCTCTCTCTCTCTCTCACACACACACACACCATGCAGAGTCAAGCACCAGAGAAGCTCACCATTGTCATGCAGCTCTGTTTAATTGTGGCTTGTTCAAGACATGGAGAAGCATAGAGATGTTTAGAAATGACTGGGTTGTTTTTTGAAACAATGGTTTCATACTGCCTGCTGCTTTATAAATAACCCCAAAGTTACTCAGTTCTTTCTGCTGAACCACTACTTTATAAGATAATCCCTTTTATCAACCAATGTGCAGCCAGGACTTACTAGGTGATGTTGGGGTCCGATGTCCTCATGAGGTTGGGACGATCCTCTGCTCTTCCTCTGGCAACCGGTTTTCTGCATCCTTAGGGAAAATTCTGGCCCTCAGGCATGATGTTTGTAAACTCTTTGTTCTTTATCTTCATTTTCTTCTCCCATTTGATCCTTCTAGGTCCACTTCATTAGAAGTTTCTTAGTATTCAATGGCCACTGCAATTCCAATTAGATTTCATGAGAGAGATGATGCCATATTGCTCTTTCTTTTGTTAAAAGTCACTGGCAATTTGAGCATGGTCACTCATACCTGCAATCCCAGTGCTTTCAGAGGCCGAGGCGGGAGCATTGCTTGAGGCCTCAAGTTCTAGACAAGCCTGGGCAACACAGTGAGCCCCCATCTCTACAAAAAATTGAAATAAAATTAGCCAAGCATGGTGGTGTGTGCCTGTAGACCCAGCTACTTGGAAGGCTGAGACAGGAGGATCACTTGAACCCAGGAGCTCAAGGCTGCAGTGAGAGGTGATCGTGCTTACTGCACTCCAGCCTGGGTGACAGAGAAAGATGCTGTCTCTAAAAAAAAGAAAGAAGGGAAAAAAAAGGTTGCCAACAATTTGGAACAGAAAGGCCCACAGTGGAACATAGCTTCATGAGAACAGTTGGCCCTGGAGGCCCACTGTTTTATTTGTTTGTTTGTTTTGTTTTGTTTTTTTGAGACGGAGTCTTGCTCTGTCACTCAGGCTGGAATGCAGTGGCATGATCTCGGCTCACTGCAACCTCTGCCTCCTGGGTTCAAGTGATTCTTGTGCCTCAGCCTCCCAAGTAGCTGGGATTACAGGCACACACCACCATGACTGGCTAATTTTTGTATTTTCAGTAGAGGCAGGGTTTTGCCATGTTGGCCAGGCTGGTCTTGAACTCCTGACCTCAGGTGATCCTCCTGCCTCAGCCTCCCAAAATGCTGGGATTATAGGTGTGAGCCACCACACCCTGCCATGACCTTTGAATAATAATAATGGTGGTACACATGCCGTGCCCCATCATGCCCCATAAGAGCTCTCACTTTGTTTAGTTTTTGAAGTGGTCCTAGGCAGTGTGTGGCATAAACACATCAAACCACCCCCTGCTTCTTGACATATCTCCTTTCTTGGTTTTCGTGCATTCTCTCGTTCCCAGTTTTCCTCCTACCCCAGTGGCCTGTTCTTTCTCAATCTCCTTTGGTGGTTGCTTGTGCTTGTCCTCTCCATAGTAGAGGTACCAGAGCTTGGCCTGTCTTCTCCCTTTACATGTTGCCTCAAGGTACTCTCATCTGGTCTCGTGACTCACATGCCATCCACATACAGTCACGTGCCACATGATGATGTCTTGGTCCATGAGGGACCACACAGATGATGGTGGTCCCATAAGATTATAATGGAGCTGAAAAATTCCTATTGCCTACTGACATCATAGCTGTCATAACTTCATAGCACAATGTATTGCTTGTATGTTTATGGTGATGCTGGCGTAAACAAACCTGCTGTGCTGCCAGTCATATAAAAGTATTGACAAGGGCCAGATGCAGTGGCTCATGCCTATAATGCCAATGTTTTGGGAGGCTGAGGTGGGAGGATTGCTTAAGGCTGGGAGTTCGAGACCAGCCTGGGCAACATAGTGAGACCCCATTTTTATAAAAGGAAAAAAAATTAGCCAGGCATGGTGGTACACGCTTATAATCTCAGCTACTCAGGAGGCTGACGTGGGAGGATTGCTTGAACTCAGGAATTGGAGAGTGCAGTGAGCTATGATTACACCATTGCATTCCCCAGCAAGACCCCATCTCAAAAAAACAACAACAAAAAAAGGATTACAGAATTATGTACAGTACCTAATACTTGATAATGATAATAAACAACTGTGTTACTGGTTTATGCATTTACTATACTATAATCATTATTTTAGAGTGTACTCCTTTTACTTTAAAAAACAAAAACCAAAACAGTTCAATGTAAAATGGCCTCAGCAGGGCCTTCTGGAGGTACTCTAGAAGAAGGCCTTGTCATCATAGGAGATGACAGCTCCAGGCATGTTACTGCCCCAGAAGACTGTCTGGTAGGACATGATGTGGAGGTGGAAGACGGTGATGTTGATGATCCTGACCTCGCGTAGGCTTAGGCTGCTGTGTGTGTTTGTTTCTTCACTTTTAACAAAACATTTAAAAAGTAAAAAAAAAATTAAAAATAGATAAATGCTCATAGAATAAAAATATAAAGAAAGAAAATATTTTTGTACAGGTATACAAAGTGGTTTGGTTTGTTGTTGTTGTTATTTTGTTTTGTTTTTTTGAGACAGGGTCTTGCTCTGTTGCCCAGGCTGGTACGATCAGGGCTCACAGCAGCCTCAACCTCCCAGGCTCAAGCCATCCCAAGTAGCTGGGACTATATGCATTTGCCACCATGCCCAGCTAATTGTGTATATTTTGTAGAGACAGAGTTTCACTGTGTTGGTCAGGGTGATCTCAAACTCCTGGGCTCAAGCCATCCACTTTAACCTCCCAAAGTGCTGGGATTACAAGCATGATCAAATACAAAGGCCACTGCGCCTGGCTGTGTTTGTGTTTTAAGTTAAGTGTTATTACAAAAGTCAAAGTTTCTTAAAATTAAAAATTTACAAAGCAAAAAAGTGACATAAACTAAGGTTAATTTATTATTGAAGCAAAAAAAAATGTTAAGGAAATCTAGTCTAGTTTAAGTGTATAGTGTTCATAAAGTTTACAGTACACAATAATGTCTAGGCCTTCACATTCACTCACTACTCACTAACCCATCCAGACCAACTTCCAGTCTTGCAAGCTCCATTCATGGTAAGTGTCTTATACAGGTGTGCCATTTTGTAGCCTTTTACTGTATTTTTACTGTATCTTTTCATGTTTAGATACACAGATACTTACCACGTGCTACAGTTGCTTACAGTGTTAAGTACAGTAACATGCTACAGGGGTTTACAGTATAGGTTTTCTTATGGAAAATCATCCAGTGGTTTTGTAGTAAGACTAGAATGCAGTTTAAACAGGGGCCTTGCAGGCCCTGGCCCTGCGCAATCCAGCCTAACTCACACCTCAGCCTCCGATTGGCCTCAGATCGTTCCCACCCGCTCTGTCCATTCACCCTCTTCTGGTCCTTGAACCCAAGTCCCTCTGACCTCTGCTTCTCGCTCCTTGCACCTCACTCTAGGTCTTCCCACGCCGGCTTCCTCTTAGTGACCAGGCCTCACCTCAGAGACCCCTCCTCAGAGCCGCCTTCCCTGGCCACTCTAACCAAATCCCCCTCATCTGACCAGCCACAGTCCCTCTGTCACAGAACTTTCCTCTTTTGCTCAAGGCATTTGTCACTCTCTGACTATATTGCATTTATTTATTTGCTTACTCATTTATCATTTTTCTTTCTCTACTAAAATGTATATGTGCCAAGAAAACAGAGATTGCATCTTTGTTCTTTGCTGCTATATCCTCAGTGGCTAGAACAGTGCAGGCCCATGGTAGGCACAGTGAATGCTCATTGAATGAGTGAAGGATGTGGAAACAAGGCTCAGATAGATTAACTGGCTCATTGGGATGCACAGGACTCTGGGGCAGAAGAATAGGGTCTGGAGGCAGGGAACCTAAGGCCAATTCACGCCGACTTCCTAGAACTAAATAAAAAGGAAAACCACAACTTTCCATGCCTAAGTAACAAAAGGCCTGGAGGCTACTCCCTTTGCCACCCACCCCTCTACCACCCCGCTCTTTTTCTGCGTGGGAAATGGACAATTGAAAGTGTGTCTGATCGGTTGCGTGGGAAATGGACAATTGAAAGTGTGTCTGATCGGTTGCTCTCTGCAGGGCTCACTGCAGTCTCAACCTCCCAGGCTCAAGCCATCCCGGTAGCTGGGACTATAGGCATTTGCTTTCTTCAACTGATCAGACATTTGCATAGGAGCTTAACTTTGTAACTTCATTTCAGCCTCTGATTGGTTGCTTTCCACAGCCAATTATACTGATTGCGGGCCACTATTTCATTTACATAGGGTGTACACCAAGAGACCAATGGAAAACCTCTAGAGGGTATTTATTTATTTATTTATTTATTTATTTATTTATTTATTTTTTGAGACAGAGTCTCGCTCTGCAGCCCAGGCTGGAGTGCAGTGGCCGGATCTCAGCTCACTGCAAGCTCCGCCTCCTGGGTTTACGCCATTCTCCTGCCTCAGCCTCCCGAGTAGCTGGGACTACAGGCGCCCGCCACTTCGCCCGGCTAGTTTTTTGTATTTTTTTAGTAGAGACGGGGTTTCACCGTGTTAGCCAGGATGGTCTCGATCTCCTGACCTGGTGATCCACCCGTCTCGGCCTTCCAAAGTGCTGGGATTACAGGCTTGAGCCACCACGCCCGGCCCTCTAGAGAGTATTTAAATACCAGAAAATTCTGTAAAGGTGCTCTTGACTCCCTGTGCTCAGGACCACTCCCGCCCTGTGGAGCGTACTTTCATTTTCAATCTGCTTTTGTTCCTTCATTCTTTCCTTGCTTGGTGCATTTTGTCCAATTCTTTGTTCAAAACACCAAGAACCTGGGCACCCTCCACCGGTAACACCAGGGCACCAGTCCAAGTGTGTTGCCAAATGGGATGCTGCCACTGAGTCTTGTGGAATAAGCCAGGCAGCCAGCTGCATGAGGCTGGTGTGTTCTGGGTGCAGGTTGCGGGCCAGCAGTGGTACCAAGTGGTATGGTCGCTGCAGGGAGGACGCTACTCCCATGGAATTTGGCTGTGCACAGCGGAGGGGCCCGGATGTTCTTTCAGGAGGTTCTAACCACGGAGGAACTGTTTAAGGCTCTTGGGGCCTTCTGTAGCCTATCTGGATGGAATCAGTCAATCAGGGGAAGGTGGATTTCAGCATCGCAAATGTTTAAAGAAAGTTTTCAAAACTGGGAAGTTCCGGGGGAGTGTATGGTCAGGCAGCCACGATTTGCTTGTAACCATCTGATTCCCCAGGATTAGAGATTTGCATTTTGATGGCTAGGATGGCAGAAACCTAGGTCTCTTCAGGGACATGAAGAGATGTTCAGGTTCAAGGGAAGTAAAAGAGGTGTGTGAGCAGGTTTGGGTAGATGGCAGAGAAGCAGAGATGATTCCAGGTCGGGGCTGGCTCGCAAGACCTGATAACAGATAGGGGCAGAGAACTGGCAGCATAGGTTGATGGAAAGCCACTCCAACATTCTTCTGAGGGCCCAGAAACTTCTAAAGGTCTCACCCCATGGAGGTTCTGCTAAGAGTCAACACCTGAGCCCAGAATCTCAGCTTCACATAGTATCTGTTGCATGACTTGGAACCTCAGCTTGTCCATCTGAAAAGGCGGAATAATATGAAGAATGCAGAACTACCAAGGCAGAAGATGAAAATGTGATGTGTAAGGATGCAGAGGAGCCTCTGGACTGAGCAGGCCCTGAACATACCAGTGCTAGACCTGCATCTAAAGGTGGAGCAGCCTGGTGTGGGATGCTCTGCACCCCTCCTGCTCCTGGCCTCCTAGAAGCTGGAGCTGTGTTCCAGAAAAACCCCAAGGGATGGTTTGTTCAGATGGAAACACGGTCCCCCTGGGGGATTCTTTGGGATAGAAAGAAGGAGGTTTCCTGAAGGGTGAAGGTGCATGAGCCCTATACCTTCATTTTTCTCTACCTCAACACTCCAACCCATCTCCTCACACATTAAGTCAATAAAACCCAGAACGCAGTCATTTTTCTATCATTTCCTCTCTGCTGAGCCCAGTGTGCTCAAGAGCCACCCCTAGCTGTGCACCAGGACAGGACTATTTTGCTTTTGCTGAGAGTACAGATATCTGACAGGCCACAACCTTGTATTTTTCAAGTTTTATGATGTCAAAGATGACTCATTAGGTGGATGCCAGCTTTACTGATTAATCTTACTTATGCACATGTCTCGTTTCTCCCTGAAGGTTTGCTGGGAGCATTTATTTTTGCTACACTAGGAACAAACTCACAGGCAGGTCCCTGGACCTTTGGATTGCGGACTCCGTCTCTTTGGCCCTCCACATTAATTTCCTTCAAATGACACCAAGGGGCCAATATCTTGCATACACACCTTTGCTTTGATGAAATTTTTGCTTTCATTTCTAATCATTTGTGTAAAAAGCCCTGGTTGGGGTTTGTTTAGACCTTTTGGGCAGGGAATTCATCTCCTCCAAACCACTTCCAAATTGCTTCCACTGTGGAAACTCGCTGAGCCCGGCATTTTCTCTGCTGGACCAAAGGCCTCAGATTTCTTTATCAATCAGAAAACAATACAGACCACACTGGCTGCGATTCCCAACCCTCATCCCCAATGAGGATTTAAAATTTTTTTATTAGAGCCATGATCCCAAGGTGTTAAATGTTTGAGAAGGTTTTGCATTCTTTTCTTGAATATTGTTCTGTTCTACTGGGATTTTTCCTGGGATACTTGCTGATTTCTGCACCCTGGCTCCTGCTTTCTACCTGCACCCTTCTGTGTTGACCCCTAGGCTAGAACAGTCAACCACAAATAAAATATCACATTTCTCAAGTGGATAATGTGAAACTGTGACTTTTGGAAAAAAACATTACCATTGGACTCCATGACAGTTATTCTGGTGAGCAAGACAGGCCAAGCCGATAGCAGGGAAATAACCAGGGGGTGGAGGGACATGTAAGGAGGAGCAACATCAGTCACACTGAAGGAGCATGCTGAGGATGAGCAGCAGAGGCTGAGAGGTGCTTCCCCAGGAAGGTGGAGTTATTAGACATGTGCCACCTGGTCTGGATCCTAGAGGCCACGTCTCAGTGAGCACCAAGGCCCTAAGGAACTGGAGAGACAGCCTCCTTCCTGACTTACCCCCAGGACTCTGGTTCCAGTGATCTGAAGTGGGCCTGGGAATCTGTGTTTAACAGCAACAACAATAATAAGAGCTAACACTTGACAACAGCTATGTTCCAGCCGTTGTCCTAAGAGTTTCTTATATATCAACTTATTTAGTTCTTACAACAACTCCATGGGGTAAGGTGCTGGTGGTAGGCTGAATTCTGAGATAATCGCCAGTGACTCTCGCCCTTGTGTGATCACCTGCTTTTGAATATGGGCAGAATTTCTAAACATAATCTCACTCCCGTGATTATGTTAAATTATACGGCAAAGGGTGTTGTAGATGTTATTGAGATCCTGAAGAAATTGACCTAAGGAGAGGGAGATGATTTGGGGCAGGCCGGACCTAATCTGGTGGGTCTTTAAAAGGGACTGGGCTCTTCTTGATGAAAGAGATTTGAAGTGTGAGAAGGATTTGATATGAGCGAGATTCTGCATTACTGGCTTTAAAGATGGGGAGGAGGGGATGTGGCAAGGAACAAAAGTGACCTCTAGGACTTAGAGTATCTCCCAGCTGACAGCCAGCAAAGAAAGGGGACCTCCATCCCACAGCTGCAAGGAACTGAGTTCTGCCACCACCACATGACCTTAGAAAGGGGCCCTGGGCTCGGATGAGGATGCAGTGCTGGCCAATGCCTTGATTTTAACTTTGTGAGACCCTGAGCAGAAAGCCCAGTCATGCTGTGCCTGGACTTCTGACTTACAAAGCCGTGAACTGATAAATGGTGATGTTAAGTGGCTAAATTTGTGACACTTTGTTGTGCAGCAATAGAAACCTAAGACAGATTTTGGTACTATAGAGTGATAGAGTGGGGCACTGCTGAAGCCACATTTGCAAAAATTATGACAGTGAGAGAAATCTTACATACCTACTCCATTTTGCTTCTAACCTTACAAACTATCTTTGCTCATTCCTGGGCATAAATCAAACTAACTATGGGAGGCATTTAGTGAAAAAGATGATAACAGTTCTTTCCAGAAACTAACAGTTCTTTCCAGAAATGAACCCCCTCCTTGCTCAGGGACCAAAACTGTCTTTGTAGGATTATGACTTAGGAGTCATATAGCCAGAGGTCACAAGATTTGTAACGTCTCCAATTGCTCCTGTAGATAACATCACTATTATCAAAACCTAAGGTTGATCTTTGAGATATTTTTCAGACTTTTGCATTCTGGTGACTCCACCTGGACTTGTGACTCATACCATGGAACGAATTCAACCTCTTCTGTCATGTGCCCAGCCCCCAATCCAGGAGCTGTGTCAGTACAAGGAGACAGGTTTGACCCCTCCCCATGATTTCATCCCTGACCCAACCAATCATCATTTCCCATTCCCCAGCCCCCTTCCTGCCAAACTATCCTAGAGAAGCCCTGGCCTCTGAGCTTTGTGGGAGGCTGATTTGAGTAATAACTCCTGTCTTCTGCTTGGTTAGCCCTGTGTTTATTAAACTCTTCCTCTGTTGCAATACTTCTGTCTCAGTGAATCAGCTCTATATGTGCAGTGGGCAAGAAGAACCTGTCAGGCAATTACTCTGACAATGTGGGAGTGATTCTGGAACTCAGAGTGGGCAGAAGCTGAAGAGAATTTGAGGAGAATTTTGAAGATCATGATGGAGAAAACTTAAGTCACTTTGAAGAAACCTAGTAGAAATCTGGTGTTTAAGGATGCTGCCAGTGAGAGCCACAAGGAAGTGAGGAACACTTTACTGGAAACTGGAAGGAAAGGAATGCTAGTTATGGAGTGGAAGAAAGCTTAGCAGAGTTGTCTACTCCAGTTCTTTGGAAAGTGGAACTTGTAAGTGATAAACTTGGATATTTAGCTGAGGAGATGTCCATGGAAACTGTTGGGATGCAGTCTGGTTCCTCCTTGCTGCTTATAGTAAAATGCCAGAAAAGAGAGATAAATTGAGGGAAGAATAGTGAAACAAAAAACTTTGTTCTTGATGATTTTGGAAATTCTCACTTTATCCAGTTGGCAAAAATGCTAAAGAGAAAAGATTGCATGTGAAAAATCTGGCATAGAGAAAAAGCCAAGGGTGTGACTGCACAAACTTTTGCTAAAACCTCAGAAAGACCAAAAGGTCAGAATATTTAGTCATGCAAGGGGGTTTTTCAAGTTGAGGTTAAGGGTGTGCCTCACGGATCTTCTGGGCCAAACTGGAGGGCTTCTAGGCTTGAGGGTGTTGTCTTTAGCCATCTCAGCAGAAGACAAAAACAGAGAAGGGATTATCTTCAAACAATGTGTGGGTGTGGGTTTTGTCTAATGGAAGGAACCCTAATGTAATACACAAGACCATGAAATTCTTAAGAAAATTATTTTGGCAGAAACACTACCAGCTTGGACTAAAAGAGTCCTAAAGGACAGAGAGTGCAAAATGAAAGATGCCTGCTGAACCCCTGAGACTCTCCTGGCAGGAAACAGGGTGAGAAAACTGCAGCTGATCCTTGAACAATGTTGGATTGAATTGTGTGGGTCCACTTACACCCAGATTTTTTTCAATTAAAGTTACATTGAGTGTCCCTGCCTCTCCTGCTCCTCCTTCTACCTCCTCGACTTCTTCCACTTCTGCCACCTCCGAGACAAGACCAACCCTTCCTCTTTCTCCTCCACTTCCCCCTACTTAATCAATGTGAAGACAGTGAGGATGGAAACCTTTATAATGATCCACTTCTGCTTAGTGAATAGTAAATATATTTTCTCTTTCTTATGCTTTTCTTAATAATATTTTCTTTTCTATAGCTTACTTTATTGTAAGAATATAGTATATAATACATATAACTTACAAAACAGTTGTGTTAATCAACTGTTTACATGACCAGTGAGCCTTCCAGCCAATAAGCTACTAGTAGTTAAGTTTGGGAGGAGCCAAAATTATCCATGGATTTTCAGATTTTCGACTGGGTGAGAGGCCTGTGCCCCACCCCCAAGATTGCTCAAGGGTCAACTGCTCTCAGCTGTGCTACCTTTCACAACAAAGGATGAATGATGAAGACCGAATCAAGAGCCCAGAGGGTCACACCGACAGCAAATAAGTTTTGGCCAATGGCCACTCCCAGTGGGAGATAACCTGAAGGAAAGAGCCAGCTCAGGGTCTTTTTAAAAAATTTATTTGAAGTTCAGGGGTACATTTGCAGGTTTGTTATATAGGCAAACTTGTGTCACAGGGATTTGTTGTGCAATTATTCATCATCCAGGTATTAAGCTTAGTACCCATTAGTTATTTATCCTTATCCTCTCCCTTCTCCCATCCTCCACCTTCTAATAGACTCCAGTGTCTGTTGTTCCCCTCTATGTGTCCATATGTTCTCATCATCTAGTTCCCACTTATAAGTGAGAACATGTGGTATTTGGTTTTCTGTTCCTGTGTTAGTTTGCTAAGGATAATGGCCTCCAGCTTCATCCATGTTTCTGCAAAGGACATGATCTGGTTCCTTTTAATGGCTGCATAGTATTCCATGGTATATATGTACCACATTGTCTTTATCCAGTCTATCACTGATGGGCATTTATGTTGATTCAATATCTTTGCTCTTGTCAATACTGCTACAATGAGCATGTGTGTGCATGTGCCTTTATAATAGAATGATTTATATTCCTTTGGGTATATACCCAGTAATGGGTCAAATGGTATTTCTGTTTTCAGGTCTTTGAGGAGTTGCCACACTCTTCTGCAATGGTTGAAGTAATATACACTCCCACCAACAGTATGTAAGTGCTCCTTTTTCTCCTCAACCTCACCAGCATCTGTTATTTTTTGCCTTTTTAATAATAGCCATTCTGACTCATGTGAGATTGTCTCTCATTGTGGTTTTGATTTGCGTTTCTCTAACGATCAGTGATGTTCAGCTTTTTTCATATGTTTGTTGGCCGCATGTATGTCTTCTTTTGAAAAGTGTCTGTTCGTATCCTTTCCCCACTTTTTAATAGGATTGCTTGAGTTTTCAGTTTTTTTTTGTAAATTTGTTTAAGTTTCTTATAGATGTGGATATTAGACCTTTGTCAGACTTATAGTTTACCAAAATTTTCTCCTATCCTGTAGGTTGTCTGTTCACTCTGTTGATAGTTTCTTTTGCTATATAGAAGCTCTTAAGTTTAATTAGATCTCATTTGTTAATTTTTGCTTTTTGTTGCAATTGCTTTTGGTGTCTTTGTTATAAAATCTTTGCCGATTTCTATGTCCTAAATGGTACTGCCTAGATTGCCCTAGAGGGTTTTTATAGTTTTGGGTTTAACATTTAAGTGTTTAATCATCTTGAGTTGATTTTTATATGTGGTGTAAAGAAGGGGTCCAATTTCAATCTTCTTCATATGGCTAGCCAGTTATCCCAGTACCATTTATTGAATAGGGGAATCCTTTCCCCATTGCTTGTTTTTGTCAGCTTTGTCAAAGATCAGATGGTTGTAGGTGTGCAGCCTTATTTCTGGGTTCTCTATGCTGTTCCATTGGCCTATGTATCTGTTTTTGTACCAATAACATGCTGTTTTGGTTACTGTATCCTTGTAGTATAGTTCAAAGTCAGGTAATATGATGCCTCTAGCTTTGTTCCTTTTGTTTAGAATTGCCTTGGATATTTGGGGTCTTTAGGGGTTCCATATGAATTTTAAAATAGTTTTTTCTAGTTCTGTGAAGAATATCAATGGTAGTTTAATAGGAATAGCATTGAATCTATAAATCGCTTTCAGCAGTATGACCTTTTTTACCATATTGATTCTTCCTATTCATTAGCATGGAATGTTTTTCCATTTGTTTGTGTCATCTCTGATTTCTTTGAGCAGCGTTTTGTAGTTCTCCCTGTAGAGGTCTTTCACCTCCCTGGTTAGCTGTATTCCTAGGTTTTTTTCTTTGTGTGTGTGTGTGTGTGTGTGTGTGTGTGGTGGTTGTCAATGGGATTGCATTTCTGGTGTGGCTCTGGGCTTGACTGTTGTTGTCGTATAGGAATGTTAGTGATTTTTGTACGTTAATTTTGTATCCTGAGACTTGCTGAAGTTGTTTTATCAGTTTAAAAAGCTTTTGGGCCGAGACTATGGGGTTTTCTAGATGTAGAATCATGTTTTCTGGAAGCAGGGATAGCTTGGATTCATCTCTTTCGGTTTGGATGCCCTTTATTCTTTTCTCTTACCCGACTGCCCCAGCCAGGACTTCCAATACTATGTTGAATAGGAGAAGAGAGAGAGCACATCCTTGTTTTGTACTGGTTTTCAAGGGGAAGGCTTCCAGCTTTTGCTCATTCAGTATGATGTTGGCTGTTGGTTTGTCATAAATGGCTCATTATTTTGAGGTATGTTCTTTCAATGAGGCCAAGATCTTTACTCTCTGGGCAGGTTTGCCTCATGTTGCAGCTCCTATCGGGAAGTCCTCTCCATGAGGCTCTTCTTCCTAGCTGCAGCCCCACTGTGACTTCTCTGCCATTCAGTGACCCTTTGCCACGCCCTCTCCTACAAAGTCTGCATCTCAGCCTGAGGGACCTCTTCTCTGGCGACTTCATCTCAGCCCTAGGGGTGGTGGCTGCTCTTTATAACTGCCATTGTGATGTTATTTCAAGTTCTCTTGACTTTTTACCAGAGAATCCTTCATCATGCTCATCCTCTGATATATTTATAATTTTTTATGTTGATTTTTTCCCGATAAAATTACTGTCTGGTTTTGTTCTTCTGACTGGATTCTCACTGGTACAGAAAGGATATCAGGAGTTATCCCAGGAGAGAGGCCACACAGGCAGAAATTGGCATTGATTTGGTCAGACCTTCGGGCTTAAGTGCAGTTCTGAGCTCCTTGCCAATGGGCAGTGGAATGCTAGAAATCCATGGCGTGTGGTGGTGCCACATTGAATCAAGCTGTCACCCATGGCTGATTGTGATGAAGAACCAGCAGCAAGAGTCCTGGGAACCCAAGTGCCACTGCACTGAACTGCGGTGGCAGTAATGATGACTCTGAGGACTGCGATGTGAGGCGGATTTTCTTTTTAAGCACACGTGGGCACTTACAAACAGAAAATGGGAAGTACAGTTCTGTTCACTCTCAGCTTGAGTCACAGTCCAAAAACTGGAGAGCCCTAAAAAAACTCTTATTTTTTGTAACTGGACTGATAATGCTGAAAATAAAACACCAACTTAATTTTTTGCCGAATTGCACTTGAAATTTAGAACATTGATTGGTAAAGAATGGGATTCTGAAACTTGGAACGGGAGCTTCTGGTTGAACCCAGAAGAAACTGACAACTTAGACCTCCAAGTCGCTCTGATATTCCTTTACCCATGGAAGGAGCCTGCCCTCTGGTGTCTGAGAATAATAAATAGCCTTCCTTTTCTTTGAGAATCTTGTGATAAGCTCACCTGAGGCAGATGCTTTGAAAGGGGATGCCCTTTCTCCTCAAGACCCACTCAAACCATATGCACATAGACCCATAATTAGTGTCAAATCTCAGCATGCTCCAGAGAACAGGTATACACAGTGACCCAAAAAGACGTAGCTTACACACAGAAAGAATGATAAGGTTTTGTTAATGTATATTGTCAGAAGCCTAGGGTACATGCGTGGAAGTACATTCTAAGGGTGTTAGACCAAGGCGGGTGGAATCTAACACTAGATTAGCCCTGATTGTGAATATGGGTGCACTTATTGGAGATTCTGGATTTAGGGTGTTTGCTCATGCAGCTGAAGGTGATTCTAATGGCTTACTTGGTTGGTTGACTAAAACTTGGACAAAATAGTGGCCTACATTTGATGAGGTTGAGGTACTAGAGCTTCCCTGGTATGATTTGATAAATGGACTCCAAAGGCTATGGAGATAGGAGTGTTGGGCTGGATTTATCATGCACAAATGTGCATCTCCTCCCAACCTATGTTCCAGGAGGAGGCCCAGAAGACACTCCCTTGGCTAAGGCATTGAGAAATGCATTAGTGAGCAAAGCATCTGCACCCTTGGTCAGCTCTGCAGTAGCTTTCTTCTGCAGGGCACATATGACTGCAGGAGATGTTGCATTGAGATGGGCTCTGGTTTTAATAGGGTTGAAATCCCAGAGGATTACAGGCTGAGAGGCAGCACCTAACTGCCAAAGGCACATTCACTGTAAAGGGCAGCAAGGCTGTGCAAGCAGTCAGAATGCCTTGACCCACAGAGATATTTGGCAGTGGTCAATTGATGTGGCATTCCCAGGAATCAAATAGTTGGACAGCTTACTACATTGTTTGATCTGTATAACAGGAAGAACTTTAGGTCTGGTAGCCAAAAGTCTGACTTGAGTCACAGCCTCTCACCCAATTTCTAGACCTAAGGCAATGTATGTACTTAGCATGTTCCTTGAATAAAGAAGACCCTTGAGGAAGGATCCTGCATCACTATTGCAAATTTCCACTGTAAATCTTACTTTAAGCCTTCTCCAAAGTGACCTGTGGCTGTTATTAGAGTGACTGCATTTGGGAGAAGAGAACTCCCAGACCTTTTCAAGATTATGACATTGGTTCTGAGTTCATACTGATTATTGAGGACCCAAAATACCACAGTGGCTCACCACTCAGAGTGGGGGTTTATGGTATCAGGTGATGTAATCTTAGCCCAGGTCTGACTCACAGTGGGCCCTGTGGTCTACAGACCAACTCTGTAGTTATTTCCTCAGTTCATGTTTTGGTTTGTTTTGTTTTTGAGACAGGATCTTGCTCTGTTACTCAGGCTGGAGTGTAGTGGTGGGATTGATCACAGCTCACTGCAGCCTTGACCTCCCTGGGCTCAAGTGATCCTCCCACCCCAGCCTCCTGAGTGGCTGGGACCATAGGCATGTGCCACCCTGCCCAGCTAAAGTTTTGTATTTTTTGTAGAGATGAGGTTTCACCATGTTGCCCAGGCTGGTCTCAAACTCCTGGGCTGAAGCAGGTTCAGCCTCCCAAAATGCTGGGATTACAGGCACGAGCCACTACATGCAGCCCTCAGTTCTTGAATGTATAATGGTAATAGACACACTTGGCAACTATGTGGCCTCTCTGATCTATGAGATGAAGATAATTATGATTGGAATGCTTAAGAACTAACTTCTAGTAAACCAAAAGCCATATTATATCCCTGGGAGAATTGCAGAGATTGATGTCACTATAAAAAACTTAAGAAGAGTAGGGGTAATGACAGGTGTCACATCCCTATGTAATACATCAGTGCCGCCTGTGTAGAAGTCAGAAGAATCTGGAGAATGACTATGGATTGCTGTAAACTTAAATGATGACTCCAATTTCAGCTGCTGTCCCAAATGTATAGCTTTATCAGAAAAAAAGTAAAGTGTCCCTGGTACGTGGTATGCAGCTGTTGACCTAGCTGATACCTTTTTCTTCATACTTACTTATGAGGACCACCAGCAAATCAGTTTGCTTTTTACCTGTCAGGCTCAACTATACTCCTTCACACTCTTGCCTCAGAGCTAGTGAATTCTGCTGCTCTCTGCCACATTACAGTCCACAGAGGTCTGGATAATCTTGACATCTGATGAAACATCACAGTAGCCCACTGCATTGATAACATTGTGCTGAGATCTGAGGAGCAGGAAGTAGCAAGTTCTTTTGATGCCTTAGTTACATATATGCAAGTTAGAGGGTGGGAGATAAAACCATTCAGGGTACCAATTCAGCATCAGGCAAGGCTCAATCAGGAGAGAAAAACCACACAATAATTAGAATGCAGGGAGTTTAATGTAAATAATTATTAACTATAACAGAGGAATGGAGAGACTGGGTAGTAAAAACTAAAGAGAATGCTAAAGAACACAGTGGTAGCAGACACAAGGAACAGCCTCTACTTCTGGGGCTGACATAGAATGCTTGAGATAACAGTTCCTTAAAGCTGGGAGATCATGAATGATTGCAGGAGGAGCTTCTTTCTGAGGACCTGGCCTCTCTTTCAGTCAAAGGGTTTCAGGTCCCAGAAGTGTCTCAGGGCCGAAAACTGGGCAAAAGTTTATGTTAGAGCTTAACGTTTGTGTCTACTACCTGCAAAGCCATATGTTGAAACCCTAACCCAAATGTGATGGTATTTGGAAATGGGATCTTTGGAAGGTAATTAACATTAGATGGGGTAATGAGGGTGGAGCTATCGTGATGAAATTACTGCCCTTATAATAAGAAATAAGAAATACTATAGAGCTTTCTTACTTTCTCCCCGACTTATGCAAAAAGAAGGGTTCATGTGAACACATAGTGAGAGGTGGCAGCCTGCAAGCCAAGATAAGAGACCTCAGAATGAAACCCACCTTGCTAGCACCATGATCTTGGACTTCCAAGCCTCCAGAACTGTGAGAAATACATTTCTGTTGTTTAATCTACCTGGTCAACAGTAATTACTTCATGGTGCCAGAATCATTGTGCCTGCATTATCCCTTCACTGCTGTTCACGGCCCATTTCATGCTGTTCAAGTTCATGGCACGTGTGTTAATAGTTGCCCTGCTTCTTCATGCTCGGGACTCTCGACTCTACCTGTCCCAGTTATGGGATCCTCAGTGTCAACCAGTGGGTGATGCAACTCAAATCCCATTTTAGAGTCTACTTCCTTGAACTACTCCTGGCCTTATTTCTCTTAGGTCATGTTTCCTGGGAAATAGACTCTCAGGCAGAGGAAGTTCATTGGGAAGTGCTTTTGGTAACACTACAGTGTGGAAGGGAGGGGAACTGGACCAGGCAGAGGGAGAAAGTTCCATTGGAATGCAGTTACAAGAAAGGCAGAGGCAGGGGCTGTGAAATCCTGCAGGTCATCTTGTGTGAAAAGAAAATAAAAATTTCAGGACCCCAAACTCACTATGTCAAAGGGAAAAGTTAGGCTTGGGAACTGAGTCACGCAAAACTGCCTCCCATTTCCTAAATGGATAGCTGCAAAGATAGAAGCCACACACCTCCGCAGGAGCCTCTTCACAATTCACTTACAAGGAAATTCCTGTGGGCCCAAGATCTTTACCCTAAAACTGACTTCTGTTGAATTTCACTCTGACAATTTAATCAACAGCCTATCTTCACAGGTATAGGACAGACAGGACTTGTGCTCGTCCCTCTGCCCACCTGAGACAAATGCATATCTGACTGCATCTTTCACTCTATATTTCCTTTATTTTATGTAAAAAATGCAGATTCACTGAGCACAAGACCAGTGCATGGTTGACTGTTCCTCTACTCCCTCTTTTCACAGGTTCAATGTGGATTCTGTGAACGCTGATCAAGTTGGCAAGAAAGCAACTATTTGCCTCTTTCATCTACCCTCCCCTTTTTCTCTTTCCTCTTTCCTCTACTGCCTGCTCATTTCTCTATTGAAGCCTCCAAACCATCTTTGTAAAAAACATGGATCGCAGATATTCCTGTGATTTTTGTTCCTTTTCCCAGGCACACTCTCGACCTTGGTGAAATAAACTTCTGAATTGATTGAGACTGACTTCAGTCATTTTCTTTGATTTACATGAGGAATCCTGCCTACCATGCTACCTCTCTGTTCAGGTCAGGCCTGGACCCCTACCTTCATGGCCCCCAAGCCCAGACATAACAGCAGGTGGGAGAGTCAGGAAACCCTGGTAAGGAACACTCTTGGGCTTCCTTGAGAGGGTGCAGAGGCACAGAATGGGGCATAGGGGCAGGCAGCCAGCTGGGTGGAGGATTTAGACCTGTGCCCATGTGCCCAGACTGACAAGCTACTCCAGGGGCCCTGACATGGCTTCTTGATGTCTCCTAGGACTTGAACCAGGAGTGAGGGGTTGATGGGGACTGGGAACAGGAGCAGTAGTGGAAGAATACATTCTCCAAAATCCTCTCAGCAGTTTTCCCGGCCATATGTGGACGTGAGCAGGGATCCTCTCCAACTCATCTGCCCAGTGCACCCATTTCTGTAACAAATATCTCTTAATACTTCCTAAACACGCGCACACACACACACACAGTTTTTCCACAGTATAATGCCCTCACTGAATAAAAGGAAAGTGATTTATAATAAAAGAATATTGGCCAGGTGCGGTGGCTGACACCTGTAATCCTAGCACTTTGGGAGGCCGAGGCAGGTAGATCACGAGGTCAGGTGTTCAATATCAGCCTGACCAACATGGTGAAACCCCCATCTCTACTACAAATACAAAAATTAGGTGGGTGTGGTGGTGGGCGCCTGTAATCCCAGCTACTCAGCAGGCTGAGGCAGGAGAACTGTTTGAACCCAGGAGGCAGAGGTTGCAGTGAGCTGAGATCATGCCACTGCACTCCAGCCTGGGCGACAGAGCAAGACTCCGTCTCAAAAAAAAAAAAAAAAAAAAATCATTTCAACATGTAAATGTTCAGGCAGGCCTGGCCTTGAAGACAAAGTTAATAGTAAGATGTTTGTACCTGTGTGTAGGGTCAACATGAGTGTGGCCATGTCTGGTATAACACATTGCGTCAGTCTCGGATGCAGACTGTCACCATATGCTGTACTAGAGACGTGAACACTAAGAGGGGTATTTCCATCTGGGATGTGGTTTTAAAAGTGCTGCCATTCCCAGCTTACCTCATTCCACACAGGAGTTGCATTTCTAGAAAAATGCCTTGCATAGAAAACTGTGCAAAAAGGACTTTATGTTACATGGAGTTCAGGTTTAGGCCCAAATAATCATATGAACATCTCTCTCCTGCATGAATGTCTGGGAAAGCATTTGAAAGTCCTGTAGGATGTAAGACAACTCTTTCTGCATCTTATACATGGAGAAAGTTAGAATTCCTCACCCCATCCACTAAATGACTATGGTGCTGTCTCATCCATATGTCCACTGTTCCCCTTCACAAGGACCATGACATTAAGGGGTGCCCAGAGAATGGGCATCCTGTGTGTGGCCCTCTCCTCACTTTTTTTGGAAGGCCTGGAAAACAGAAACAGTTCCTGCAGAATTTATTAATAAGATACACCCAAATGGAGATTCTACCAACTTGCAAATTGCTACGGGTGGAGGAGCTCTCTACGGCCTCCTTTCTGCTGTCCTCACACTTCTGCTAAAACACATCACTTACTGGTGACACGTTCATTATTTACTCATCTCAGGCTCAAAAGCAAAGCAGCCAGGCTGGTCTCCACTCACTCATTCATTTTAATTAAACCCTCTAATTTTATTTATGCTGCCACAAACTGATTAACAATTTGCCAGCAGAGAGCAGGAAGTCTTAAAAAGCACCTTGAAGAATCTGTGGGTCTCAAAACACAAACCTCGCAGAAATGAGGTGGGCTGTGGGTGGGGGCTCCTGCAGCCTGGAGTAGGCAAGTTGTTGAAGCTTCACCACTTCCTACTACCTTGGAACAGCTTCTGGGTCTGAGATCTGGGGTCACCAGGAGCTGATGGATGGAGAGACTATCTCTTTGTCTGACATCCCTGAAGCTGTGGGAGAAGGGATAGGGCTGGCATGGTATCCTGTGTCCCTGGAGGACTGAGATTGTGGGTGGGGGCAGCAGAAATCTCAATTTCCCCAATCAGTGGGAGAAATGGACATTGATCCAGCCAATTACAAAACAGTTTGGTTGAGTATTGAGGCAGAGTTGAGCCTTGGGTGTTGGGGAAGATTAGAAAAGGGCTGGAATTTGAGTTAAATCATGGAGGACTCCTAGAATATCACCAGACTGACTAGCTGGAGAGGATATGAGCAAAGACTCAGACATTCATCCTTCCATTCTCCAAAGGCCAGGCATGCCACTAGTTCCAAATATTAGGGAGAGAAAAAGGAATGAGAGACTGTAACAGGCTGAATTGGGGAATTTTAATCCAGTAATGTGCAAATGTGATTTCCTCCCCTCCATGCCCCCACAATAACCACTACTATCAGTTTTGCCTTTTCAAATTCTTTTTCTGATCCTGAAAGTGGGACGGAAAGAAAACTTAGTCTCTTGCCCAGTAAGCTAGTATTCTGATACATGGTTAAAACCTTTGACCCCTTTCAGTCAAATACTTAGTTTACTTGGATGTGATGATCCTCCGCCCTGGTCTTCAGCAGTGAGCTGCTGGCAGAGGAGATCACATGGCTTGCTCTTTCCACAAGCCTCTCTCTCCTCCTTCTCCTCTGTTCCCTGCCCCAGCCATACGGAATTCAGGGAGGCATGAGGAGAGTCTCATGTAGGGAGCACTGGCTGGTGGAGGAAGCTGCCATTGCTGACTCTTTCCTGCATCTCCTCTGGATGCTGGTGATCTGTGCGGTCTTTAAAGTCTTGAGGATCTGCTTGCTCCATGATGATTGAGCAGTAACCCGCTGGCTGCCCCAGTGCTTTTGTGTGCTTGGACATCAGAACTCCAGCCTTTGGACTCCAGGACTTATGGCAGTGGCCTCCTGGATTTTCAGGCCTTTGGACTCAGACTGAGAGTTAAACCATTGGCTTCCCAGGTTCTCAGGCTTTAGGATTTAGACCTATCCCAGGGTCTTCAGCTTGCAGATGGTCTGTTGCATGACTTCTTATCCTCCATAATCACATGAACCTATTCCCCTAGTAAATCCCTTCTCATACATCTCTATCTCTATCCCTAGATCTGTCTCTATCATCTCTATCACTATCTCTATCTCTATGTCTATGTCTCTATCTCTATTTCTATCTCTATCTCAGCTATCTCTATCTCTATCCCTGCCCGGATCCCTCCCCTTATCCCTATTTTTATCTCTATCTATCTCTATCATCTCTATCTCTATATCTATCTCATCTCTATCTATCTCTATCTCCATCTCTCTCTCTCTATCTCTATCCTATTGGTTCCATCTTTCTAGAGAACCCTGACTAATACAGATTGTATGATTATATTTTCTTTCTGCAGATTTTATCTGGAATTAGATATCCTGAAAACATGTCCGTGCCCTCAGGTTATTCTTTACTGTTGCTACATTCTTATTTATGTTCACACTTGCAGTCAGATTCCTCTGATATGAATAATAGATCAGCAATAACTTTTCCTCTCGTGTTCAGAATCATTACCATTTCCTTCAAAATCTCTTTCATGTATAACTGTACATATTAATCACAATGCTGGTTATTAATGATAAAATTACATTGAAACAGTGGAGCTGCTGAAATTAAGGCACTCTGAGATCAGCCCATGTCTTCTTCTAAAGTTTGAGCAGAACTTTGCTTATTTATCTTTTAGGTCAGCTTTGAAGAGTAAGACGATTGTTGGAGATTATCAAAATGACTCTAAAAGATTACCAATAAAACAATGTCCAAATTAAGCAGGGAGGATCTTGACAAAAAGTCAGGGCAGAGACAAAGTTGGACAGAATATATGAAATAATGAGAAAAAGAGTAAAAAAGGCACAGAACACCATGGTAGATGTGGGACTAAAAAGTTAGTGAACTGTTCCTCATTCCTACTTTTCACCCTCCCACTATACACATGCACACACACACACACACACACATACACGATTCAATGGAATCATATATTTTTTTTTAACTAATGAAAAACTGTATTTACTTAGAAGCATTCAGAATGTCAACAAAACTGAAACCACCTTTACAAAATTATGACAGTAAGAGAAATCTGATATAGCTGACTCCATCTTGCTTCTAAGATATCATTGTTCATTCCTAGGTGTAGGACAAGCTAACTTTGGGAGGAATTTAGTTCATGGTTTAGCTGATAAGAGCCCTTCCCAAAACTAAACTGTCTTTGTAAAACTAATAAAAGGCCACAAGATTAGGACTGTGAGAGTGGCCTGAATCTTGCTAAGATGTAGGCATAGTTAAACAATTACCAGCCATTGTTCTGAAGGTCACAAGATTTGTAACTTCCTCAATTACTCCTATAAATAACATCACTATTTTAGAATCTAAGATTGGCTTTTTGAGATGTCTTTTCAGACTTTTGCATTTCTCATGACCAGGTGGCTCCATCCAGACCTGCCACTCAAGACAACTAGTCCTGCCGCCCCCACCAGAAGCAGACTCAGCACAGGAGGACCATTTTCCCACATCCGTATGATTACATTCCCAACCAATCAGCAGGACCCAGTCTCTAGTCCTCCACCTGCCAAACTATCTTTAAAAACTCTAGCCTCCAAATTTTGAGGGAGGTTGATCTGAGTAATAATAAAACTCTGGTCTCCTGTTTAGCTGGGTCTACATGTATTAAACTCTTTCTCTATTGCAATTCCCCTGTCTTGTTAAACTGGCTTCGTTTGGACAGTAGGCAAGAAGAACCCATTGGCAGTTACAAATTAGCAGCAACTTCTCCTTCTTTTTTCTTTTTCTGCTATTACAGAGTGTTACTCAGTTAACGAACAATTATTTCATACAAGCCACACTGGAGCAAACTGAAGATGAAGAAACCATCATTCCTACATGTGCTGTGCACCAAGAACCTGCTTTAAATATTCATGCCAATTTACAACCTCCATACTGTACCAGGCAAGGTTAGAGTCTATTGAAAATACCATCAAGGCTATCTAAAGACAAATTTGGTAGTGTGTCGGCTATACAAACAAAAGACACTGTATAGTTTAAATGCAAATCTTACGCATTTCAATTGTTTTCCTTAAAATGAGTGAGTTGTATACAGAGGGGTTAAATGCTTTATAGACATGAAAAAAACTGGGCTAGAACCAATTTATTCATCATCATCATTTTCATCTTCTATATTCCTCCTTCTCTTCATCTCCTTCTATTTTCTTACTTTCTTCAGCCTTGATGACTCCCTTTTTGACAGGCTTTCCTTTAGCTTGGTATGCAGTAATTTCCTTTTTGCATTTTTCCTTCAGCTTCTCAGCCTTCTTTTCCTAAGGCTGCTTGTTATCTGCAGCAGTATCATTATTCCTGAGAAAAGAAAAATAGCTTAGAGCATTCTGAGCTATGTGAAGCATGCAAAATTTATCCATTCCGCAGAGACATAAGTATGGGACTTCAGTCATGTCCTCTACACCCATGCCTGAGGGCAATTGTTTATAGACACCTTGTTCCTGACTATCTGCCTCACCCGTTATCTTCGTGTTCCTGGAATTTGAATTATCTTCGTGTTCCTGGAATTTGAATTATCTTCGTGTTCCTACACACAGAACAATATCTAGACAATCAATAGCTTATGTCATTTTAATGTAAATTCTTGGTAAACAACTTAAGAAGCTCCTCTTCTTTTCCCTTAAAAACCTACTTTTAACAGAATGTATATCCAAGGCAACTTGAATCTGTGCTCCCAGGTTGCAGTCCTCAAGGTTGGCCCCAATAAACTCTCTACTTATATTAATTTTGCCTCAGCCACTTCCTTTCAAGCCAATTCCACTTCTCTCCAAGCTTCTTTGCAACATCCCCAAAGGATAGTCCAGGTGTTTTCCTTTGACTCTGGGGTGATGGAATAGAATAAGAAAAATTCCTGAGGAGTCCTCTTGTGCACACTGAAATTCCTGAAGTTGTTATTTGTTTCTCCTTTAGGAGGAAGATAGGTTTTTGTTTCTCTCTTTTTTCTTTCTTTTTTCTTGTTTTTTTAAGATGGAGTCTCACTCTGTCACCCAGGCTGGAGTACAGTGGTGTGATCTCGGCTCACTGCAACCTCTGCCCTCTGAGTTCAAGTGATTCTCCTGCCTCAGCCTCCCAAGTAGCTGGGATTACAGGCGCCTGCCACTGTGCCTGGCTAATTTTTTGTATTTTTAGTAGAGACAGGGTTTCACCATCTTGGCCAGGCTGATCTTGAACTCGTGAGCTCGTGATCCACCCGCCTTGGCCTCCCAACATGCTGGGATTACAGGCGTAAGCCACCACGCCTGGCCTTCATTTCTTTTTTATAATAGGCCTTGTCTGCCTTTTGCATGTCTTCAGATTTTTCCTTTCCCTTTTAGCAGATATGGACTTCTGCATCTCTGATCACTTCTTAGTACACTCTGAGAATCTGACTGAAGCCTCTGGGTGCTTCTTCTGCTCCTCCAGGCAAGCTTGCACAAAGAATGCATATGATACCATTTTGCTGCTCAACTTCTTAGAGTCTCGTTTGTCCATGTTTAGTTATTTTTCCTCCCAGTGCCCATCTGGCTCTCACTTGTCCTGGCTTAGTCTCTATGGAGCTCCATGTATTGCAATCGAAACTGCCTCTGCAAAAATTGTAACTGAGACAATTACTATGAGAAAGAGATCTGACCTAACTGATTTCATCTTGCTTCTAACCTCCAAGAAGTCCTTGTTCATTCCTGGGCGTAGGCTAAACTAATTTTGGGAGAAACTCAGTTTATGGTTTAGCTTTGAAACAAAGATGATAATATCCCTTTCCCAAAACAAACCCCCTCTCTGCCTGCAGACTAGAGTGCCTTTGCAGGACTAACAACTTAGCTGCAAGATTAGAAATTATGGTTTAGGAGTCATCCAGCTAGAGGCTGCAAGATTCTAAACCTCCCCAAATTGCTCCTGGGGATAACATCACTATTGTAAAACCTGAGATCAGTTCTTGAGATATTTTGCTGTACTCAATGAATAAGCTGGAACCACCCAGATTAATAAACTGGCTAATCTGGTTTTGTGGCCCACACTCAGGAACTGACTCAGCACAAAAGGACAGCTTAGACTCACTGTGATTTCATCTCTGACCTGCCCAATCAGAACTCATGACTCATGGGCCCCTACCCACCAAATTATCCTTAAAAACTCCCATCCCCAGCCAGGCACAGTGGCTCATGCCTGTAATCCCAGCACTTTGGGAGGACCAGGTGGGCAGATCACTGGAGCCCAGGAGTTCAAGACCAGCCTGGCCAATGTGGTGGAACCCTGTCTCTCCTAAAGATACAAAAATTAGCTAGGCTTGGTGGTGCTCACCTGTAATCCCAGCTACTTAGGAGGCTGAGGCACTAGAATTGCTTGAACCTGGGAGACGGAGGCTGCAGTGAACTGAAATCACAACACCGCACTCCAGCCTGGGCAACAGAGAGAGACTGTGTCTCAAAAAAACAAACAAAACAAAGCAAAACAAAACAAAACAAAACAAAACTCTGATCTCCGAATTCTTACGGAGACTGATTTGAGTAATAATAAAATTCCAGTC
Organism: Piliocolobus tephrosceles; assembly: GCF_002776525.5. Taxonomy (NCBI): domain Eukaryota; kingdom Metazoa; phylum Chordata; class Mammalia; order Primates; family Cercopithecidae; genus Piliocolobus; species Piliocolobus tephrosceles. The sequence continues at coordinate 85,851,114 of NC_045442.1, read as the reverse complement.
TCCTGCACAGCCAGCTTTGCATGAATTACCCTTTCTCTATTGCAGCTCCTCTGTCTTTATAAATTGACTCTTTATAATAGGCAACAGGCAAGGTGAATCCATTGAGTGGTTATGTCAGAGGTGTTTAAACCAGAGCAACTCCATCTTGTATAGGGTCTGGGTAAAATAAGGCTGAGACCTACTGGGCTGCATTCCTAGGAGGTTAGGCATTTGTAATTACAGGATGAAACAGGAGGTCGGCACAAGACACAGGTCACAAAGACCTTGGTGATAAAAGGATGCGGTAAAGAAGCCAGCCAAAACCCACTAAAACCAAGATGGCAGTGAAGTGACCTCTGGTCATCCTCATTGCTCCATTATATACTAATTATAATGCATCAGCATGCTAAAAGACACTCCCACAAGCACTATGACAGTTTATAAATGCCATGGCAACATCAGGAAGTTACCCTATATGGTCTAAAAAGGGGAGGAACCCTCAGTTCTGAGAACTGCCCACCCCTTTCCCAGAAAACTCATGAATAATCCACTCCTTTTTAAGCATATCATCAAGAAATAACCATAAAAATGGGAAATCCCTGGGGCTGCACTGCCTATGGAGTAACCATTTTTTATTCCTTTACTTTTTAAATAAACTTGCTTATACTTTACTCTGTGGATTTGCCTCAAATATTTTCTTGCACAAGATCCAGGAACCCTCTCTTGAGGTCTGGATTGACATCCCTTTCTGGCAACATCTTCCTGGTGAACCACAAAGGGACTATACTGAGGAGACCCTGACCCAAAGGAAATAGACTGCAGCACCAATTGGCTAACTTTGGGTACATGGTGGGGTACATTTTACTCAGGTAAAGGATGAGATTGGGTTAAAGGCCTCTTTTAAGAAAAGGCAAGGATGCTTGACTGAACTTGGGTTTGAAGCCCAATTTAGGAAGGTTAGAGTCCTTCCTAAGATTTAGGGGGTTAGAGACCTCTATCAGTAAAGTCCTTCTTGGTTAAAAATGGATTTGGTACTGCAGGATATTAACTATTATTCTCTCTGGATTAATCTGTCTTGCACTCTTTGCTGATGGCTGTGGGTGACAGAATTAAGCATGTACAGGACCATGGGACATCGGGAGCTTTTTCCTCCCCAAAGGGGGACAACTGAGAGCTGATGGGCATGCTGGAAAAGATCCGCTTGTGACTGACAGGCGGCCATCTGAACTTCTCGTTCAGTGTCACTGCAATGGGTGGGTCTTTCTCTGTGGATCTTTCTCCATGAGTTCTTCGCCTTCCCTACTCTACTGCAGGCAATGCTTTTCTCCCTTCCCTTTCCTCTCTCTCTGCACAAACTGGTTGTAGGAATGGTAAAAATCACCATCTCTTGCATTATCTCTTGCAATTTTACTTAATGAGAAAAAGGATTTCTGAGGCTAGTCTTAAGCTGTAGTGAATCTGATCTCTTTTGTGCTATAAATTTGTCTTTCTGTATCATTCTGTCATAAAGAAGAGTACCTTAGGAGAGAACATGGGCTTAGGATCCCATGAAACCACTGCTCAAGACACTCCAGCAAACTGGTCAGTAACAAGCGTTGCTGCAGGTCCCTGAAACAATGAAACTGGGTGAGGTTTCCCTCTTATCTTGTTCTACATTCTTGGGAACTTGATCTTGTAACCGTGGGGCAGTAGTTTCTCTTTTTCCACCATCGAGAGAATAGGAATTTTGGAATTCATGTCATAGCCCTAAAAATTGTCTTGAGCAGTTAAAAGTTTTTGCAAGCTAAAAATTGGCTGCTTCCAGGCTCCTTCTGGGAAGAGTAATGGAAACTGCCCAGTGTTGTAGCTTAGTGGCTAAGGCTTTGTCTTTTCACAGTGGGGGTCTGGGTTCAGGGTTCAATTCCTGGCCCAGGGAATGAGTACTTTTTGGTTCATATCTATGTGAATGTTGCCATTTGTTGATTCTCTGCCCCTCCATGAACAACTTCTGACTTCCTTCTTGAATTTTCCTTTCTCTGAGCTACCTTTGGAGATTTTAGATTTTGTAAAAACTGCTAACCATCTCTGAAAAAAACCTGTTGACTTGTGGTTAAGTTATAACCTTAGTTAAGGCTTACTCGTTTTGCCTGTGAGGTTACTGTTGGTAAAATTCAAAAGCCAGAAATATTGGCCATTTGGCCTGGGTGAGATCAGTAACAAGAAATTTAAAAGGACATTTAAAAAAGAGTGCTATGGTTAAACATTAGCTTAATTAAAAGTGGATAGCCAAGCTCTACATATATTTAAAAGGCCTTTTGTTTCGTCTCTTCTTGGAATATGTTTTTCTGGAAAAAAAGCTTTTTTTTTTCTTCTCAGTTTAATGAGCTGTTTTTCTCCATTGTCTTCTTGCCACTCTTTATGCACACATGAGAGGACCTAGGAATTTCTAGCAGCATGGGACTCCTTGGGAAAAACAGAGGAGGTGCCACAGACCTCATTTTGGGAAAAATCTCTGTTTTCTTCATAAAACCCCAGGAACTGAAAGTGGATAGATACCTCTCAAAATCTAAGACCTTGTTCTCTTTTGCATTGCATTATCTGATGTTTTTGACTGTTAGGGGTATGAGAAATTTACACTATGAGAGAAATTTAGTGTACAATAACTAGGGAGGAAATGTACTTTTAGGGATGGCTAATGACAGTTATGGGGGGGATACTCAACTCTTTGCATGTTTGGATCAGAGAAGCATGCTCTTGGACTCCTGGAAGGTATGGAAATATCCCCACTCACCACTCAGAGATAAGACTCTCACGGGAAATGGGCTGATTTCCTCTTTTTGGGATCCAGGATCTGCTATAAAAATGGGGCCCTCAATTTTGGGGAATCTGTTTCGCTTTCGAGCTGTGCCTGCTTATGAGGCCCTAGAAATTGCATACTTTAAAGAGAAACTTAAAAGCTGGCAATTGAAAAATCTTACAACTACTAGATCCGTCTGTCTATTTAAACATGTTGTATGTGTGATGTGTATAAATGAAAGAGCTTTGATTAATTGGCTTAAAAATAATAAAAGCTTAAATCAATCAAGCCATCAAGCAATCTTTATTTCCCAAAGATTATTTGATTATTTGATTTAATCTTTGGGAAATAAAGACAGTTTTACAGATTATTGGTAAAATTAAGACATTTCATCTAAATTACACTGGTTGCTGAATGCTTTAAGGTCAACTGCTTCTTTTACTTTTAAAAATTATTCTAGTACCTGCTTTGGAGCCATTAGATTCTAAGTAAGGCCTGAGGGCATGTGGAGTTAGCCATGCCTCCTGGTTATGTTAGAAAGAGTCAGACCTTATCTACAATTTTGTCTGGTGTCTTAAGCGCCAAAGCTGGTACATAATTAGAATCACTTACTTACCAGGTTTTTCACCAAAAGTAAAAGTTGCTAAGACTACCAGAAATATACCAGGCATGGTGGTTTATGCCTGTAATCCCAGCACTTTGAGAAGCTGAGGTGGAAAGATCGCTTGAGCTCATGAGTTCCAGATTAGCCTAGGCAACATGGCTAAACCCTGTCTTTATAAAAAGTACAAAAAGTACTGGGCACAGTGGTGATGACTGTAGCCCCAGCTACTTGGGATGCTGAGCTGGGAGCACAGCTTGAACCCAGGAGGTGGAGGTTGCATTAAGCTGAAATTGTGTCACTGAACTCCAGCCTGGGTAATAGAACCAGACCTTGCCTCAAAAAGAAAAAAAAAAAAAAAAAAAAGGACTACTAGGGAAACAGTTTTACAAGCAAGGTATGTAAGGAAAGTGAAATGTATTTTTGGTAAAATATTATAAGAAGGCATGGGAATGTGGACATTTTCTTTTGACTTAGTTCAGAGGGTTAAAGGATTGGTTTAAGTTAGATAGGATAAAGTTGAAGGTTTGAGCAAGTGGTGGAAGGTTTGTGAAAAATGCATATTGTAAAAGAAATTCTGTGTGTGAACATATTGGCTAAAGTTGAAGAAGTATTATTCAGTTTTTTCATAAATTGAACATTGGAATAAAAACACAACGGGTTTTTCTTAGAGCACTTATCTACTCTTTAACAAATATTTGTAAAGGATTATAAAAGATTTATGAGAATCTTACCTTATGGTCAGACATTAAAATTGGATAGATTCGTCTTTAAGGTTTTATTAAGAATTTGGTTTAACATCAATAATGCACTAATGCCATGGTGAAATTTGGCTTATTTGGTATAAAAATCATACAGAAAGCACTGTCAAATATGAAATGGTGTTTGGCTTTCTTTGGGCTGTATTTTTATAAATATTTATTTGTATCTGTTCCAAAATTATGAGAAGCTCCTATAATTCTTTTTTCTTTTTTTCTTTCTTTCTTTTTTTTTTTTTTTTGACAGAGTCTTGCTCTGTCACCCAAGCTGGAGTATAGTGGTGTGATTTCGGCTCACTGCAACCTCCACTTCCTGGGTTCATGCCATTCTCCTGCCTTAGCTTCCTGAGTAGCTGGAACTACAGGCACCCACCACCATGCCTGGCTAATTTGTTTTTTTTTTTTTTTTTTGTATTTTTAGTAGAGATGGGGGTTTCATTGTGTTAGCCAGGATGGTCTTGATCTCCTGACCTTGTGATCTGCCTGCCTCTGCCTCCCAAAGTGTTGGGATTACATGCATGAGCCACTGTGCCCAGCCAAGAAACTCCTATAATTCTTATATGACTTAGTGTATATTGTTAATAATTATAATTATGAAAAGTCTTTGTATGCACAGAAGTAACCAAAATTCCTAGTCAATTATGACTTTAATAATGGCTGTCCTAAGACTTTTTGTCATCCGCAGATAGGTGTTATCTTGTATTGATTCTCTTCAAAAGGTGATTTATAATCAACTACAGGACTTTGACAGGTGCTCTTAAATGCAGGTTTCTGATAACTTAGGAGATTGTGACATCAGAATAGAGGAAAAAACATTCAGGACTCTCATGGAGAGCTGAAATATTCATGACTATCAAGCACAGCAGGAGTCAATTGCATGGAGTAAACTAATAGAAGCCTGAAGTAATCTTTTTGCCTTTTTTTCTCAAAGTGTCGCTGATCTTTTGTTTTGTTTTTCACAGTCAAGAGAACTTTTATTTACAACTTGTAGCAGCTGAGTATGCCTATAAACAAAATTTGAAGCATATTTCTCTCTACCCGATTTCTCCAGAATTTGGAAACTATTTGTGAGTATTCTTATGGCAATATGGTTATTTGCATAAGTGCAATAAGAATCTGCTTTCTTTTACAACAGGACACAATTGGAGGTACTGGTTATTTTACCAAGCCTTTGACTGGAATGGCATGCTTTCGAATATAGACAAACTGCTTTAAGGAATCAAACTTGACTTACAGAGACAATAAAAGCCCCTTGGGATAACTGGCCTCATACTTTATCTACATAGTTCTTGTACAGGGTTCTTGGCCTGTGATAAGTAACGAATGCAGCTTTCTCATAGGCCCAGGAGCCCCAATATCTTGGGATCTCAGGAGGAGAGGAATTTACCCAACTTATAGGTATTTGATGGCAGCAACCCATGGCTGGGCTCAGTTTTTTAAAAAGTCTTATTTAAAATTCCTTATAGAACAAAGATCCATCAAATCCAATTACAAAACACACATACACACAAAACCCTATGTGAAAAATAATTATTCTTGCTGCACTTTTTACAAAGAATCAGGCCGAGTGTAAAACTAAATTTATTTAGTTGGAAGCAAATCAGTCTTACCATGATTTGCGTTTAATAAAAGTGGGAACCTGAAGAGAGAAAAAAGTTATGTTCCAACTATGGTACACCTGTTATTAGATTCTAGTCTCATCAGTTATTTTTAAGTTTTTTTTTTTTTTTCTTGCAATTTAGACTAATCCTACTTATTCCAGCCAGTGATCTCTGGCTGCTGCTCAGAAAAAAAATAACAGAAATGGGTAATGTAAAAATCTGGATCAATATTCTAATTCCAGTCATGTATTGGAACATATAGCATGTACAGCAACTTCATATCAGCTTGACCAGTTCCAACCACTGCCCAGTTCATGGAAAGCCTTCTAATTTAGTTTACTTGGGTAGTTTTACTTATTGTGCTTTACCATTGTGGAATATATTGCTGTTGTACTCTGTGTGGGAGTGCAGGATAAGCTCACTCAATGTTTTATTAAATTGAATACTTTTTAATCTTCCAGATATCACCTTTTGCCCTCAAGAGTTATGAATGGCCCTCACCATAGTGATGCCTTCTGACTGTGCTCCTCTCTACTCTGAATACAAGAGACCACAATAGTTAGGTAGGAATAGCATAGCCCTTATTCAGCCTGAAGAAGTTACAGAAGATGGATCTTCGTCCCTCTACTACCCTTTGGATTAGGGGTTCCCTTGTAAAAAGGGAAGGGAGAAATATGTCAGGGGCATTTGAACCAGAGCAACTCCATCTTGAATTGGGGCTGGGTGAAATAAGGCTGAGACCTACTGAGCTGTATTCCCAAGAGGGCAGGCATTCTAAGACACAGGATGAGATAGGAGGTTGGCACAAGATACAGGTGACAAAGACCTTGCTGATTAAACAGTTTGCAGTAAAGAAGCTGGCCAAAACTCACCAAAACCAAGATGGCAATGAAAGTGATGTCTGGTCATCCTCACTGTTCCTTATATGCTAATTATAATGCATTAGCATGCTAAGAGACACTCCTATCGGCACATGACAGTTTACAAATGCCATGGCAATGTCAGGAAGTTACCCTATGTGGTTTAAAAAATGGGAAGAACCCTCAGTTCTGGGAATTACCCACCCCTTTCCTAGAAAACTCATGAATAATCTACCCCTTGTTTAGCATATAATCAAGAAATAACTATAAGTATTCTCAGTCAAGCAGCCCAAGTTGCTGTTCTGCCTATGGAGTAGCCATTCTTTATTCCTTTACTCTCCTAATAAACTTGCTTTCACTTTACTGTATGGACTTGCCCCGAATTCTTTCTTGCTCAAAGGTTAAGAACTGTATCTTGGCATCTGGATCAGGAACCCCTTCTGGTAACAGTTCACAATGGATGCTTTTTATACATTCATTGCTTTTAAGATTGCTTGTTCATTTATTCAACATACATTTAACATGTTTTTCTAGTGGTTGCCAACACAATTCTAAATAATATGCTTTTACTTCTTTTTTGATGTATAATTTTTACAAAGTATTTATTGTGCTTCCAATACACCTAATTTTTTTTCATGAGTTTTTCCCCGTTTATGAGGATCAGAGAACCAAACTGGTTTTGTTGCACTGCCATTACCCAGAAGTTTTGAAGAGTGAGAGTCAACTCAAAACTCTGTTCTGTAGAGTCAGTGGGAGAGTTCCTTACACTGAACACTAAATGTGAAATAAAGGCACAAGGATGAATATGGTCACAGTTAAACAAGTTAACATTAGTAAAGCACTCAAGACAATGAAACCACCTTTGCAAAAATTATATCAGTTAGAAAATTATGACAGTGAAAGAGCTAATACCTCACCCCTAACTCCCATCTTGCCTTTCCCTTAATTATTTCTAAGCTACTGGGGCCAGCTAACTTTGAGAAACACTTAGGCTATAGTTTACATGATAACAGACCTTGCCTGAAATTCAACTGTTTTTGTAAAGCTAATGGGAAGCCATCAGGCTGTGGGGGAGGAGAGGAGCCTGGGTCCTGCTAAGTCGCAGATATGAATAATGATTGTCAGTCATTATTCTGGAGGTTATAAGATGCTCAACTTTCCCAATTACTCCTGCAAATAACACCACTGATATGGTTTGGCTGTGTCCCCACCCAAATCTCATAACCCCTATGTGTTGTGGGAGGAACCTGGTGGGAGGTAACTGAATCGTGGGGGTGGTTACCTCCATGCTGTTCTAATAGTGAGTGAGTTCTCACGATATCTGATGGTTTTATAAGGGGCTTTCCCCTCCTTCACTCTGCACATCTCCTTGCTGCCACCATGTGAAGTAGGACGTGTTTGCTTCCCCTGCCACCATGATTGCCATGCATAACTGTGAGTCAATTACAACTCTTTCCTTTATAAATCACCCCGTCTTGGGTATGTCTTTATTAGCAGCATGAGGGCGGACTAATACAACCACTATTTGTAGTTTTTTGAGATATCTTTCCAGGTTTTTTGCATGTCTGACACCCATAGCTCCACCTGGACTGCCAACCCCATTCCCACAGCCCCACCCAGAAGTGATTCAGCCTGTAGGACAGCTTTGACTCCCCCTATGATTTCATCTCAGCCTCAACTAATCAGCAGCAAGCAACTGTTACCTGGCTACCCCACCCCTTCCTCCAAACTGCGTTTGAAAAACTCCCAGCCTATGAGCTTCAGACTTTGGATCAGACTATCTGAGTATGCACTTCATCTCCCACTTGGCATGGTGGGCCTCGTGTCTATTAAGCTCCTTTTCTACCACAATGGTATGGTCTTTCTTTATGCAGTGGGCAGGAAGAACCCCTTGGGTGGGGTGTTTAAAATAATGCCCAGCTTAGAGTAAGGACTAGAAAATGGTAGGGAAAATGGATTAAAATCCAAATCAATAACCACTATAATGATATTAGAAATACTGGTTTGGGAGTACACAGGAGATGCAAGAGCCCGTTGCTGTCAGAGGGTAGGGGAAAGCTTCAGAAAAGAGAAACTTTTTCTGAGTTTGCAATGGGTAAGAGAATTCTAAGCAGAAGGACCTGCTTGTAAGATCACAGAAGAGACAGAATAACAAGTAGGGGTATGTGGGAAAAGATTAATAATTGCCCCTCCTTCAAAGTTTCAGTTTATAGTTTGTCTATTCCTGTGGTATAAATACTCCTACCATGGCTGATTTCAAGCTATTAATGTGAAGTCAACAAAGGCAGAGTTGGTGCTACAGGCTAAACTGGGTGCCCCCCAAATTCGTAGGTTGAATCCCTAACCTTCAATGTGACTATTTGGAGACAGGGTCTTCAGGCAGTAAATCTGGTTAAATGAGATCATAAGGGTAAGTCCCTAATCCAATAGGGCTGATGCCTTAGAAGAAAGGGAAGGGAGAGAGCCCTCTCTCTCCCCCATGTAAGGACACAGTGAGAAGGTAACCATCTGCAAGCTATGAGGAGAGCTTTCCCTAAATGAGCTAAATCTGCCTGCATTTGATCTTGGACTTCCCAGTCTCTAAAACTATGAGAAATAAATGCCTGTTGTTTAAGCTGCCCAGCCTATTGCATTTGTTATGGCAGCCTGAGAGAAGACAGCTGGGAAGAGGTGAACAGTATGCTTACTAGGCCATAGGAGCCAATTGCAGCACATCCTTCCTGGGAGAAGAGTAAGTAGTTCCCTAAATCCTGAGCGTAGGCACCCAGGGAGTGAAGGACACAAATGATGCAGAAAAATTAGATGGGACAGGAGAATAAAAGGGTTTGGACGACTTGCTAAATAACTTGGGACCTCATTTAACTAAATTCCCTCATTTAAGATCCTATCTTCAAATACAGCCACATTCTGAGGTCCTGGGGTGGGGGTGGGGGGTTAAGACTTCAGCATGAGTTTTGGGGAGGGGACACAATTCGGCCCTTAATAGCTCCAGTTGTATCCCCTCAGTTGTTTTCCTGAACCTTGCCCACGTCTTTGTAAATAATAACTCTCAACTTCCCCTATTGAGTGGACCATCTTTTTCCTGTCCAAATTCTGATATAGGAAGGGTCTCCAAAATAGTACACTGCAAAGGGAACCTCAGTCTCAAAAGTTGGGAACCACTATATATCTGCTTTTACTTTCAAGCATTGAAACTAATGTCAATCAACTGCCCTTCTATTCTTAATATTTTATCCAAGAAATCACCAAATTCTTTCTTCTTTAAAAAAAACAAGTTACAGGCTGGGCATGGTGGCTCACGCCTGTAATCCCAGCACTGTGGGAGGCCGAGGCGAGTGGAGTTTGAGGACAGCTTGGTTAACATGGCAAAGCCCTGTCTCTACTAAAAATACAAAAATTAGCTGGGCATGGTGGCGGGCGCCTGTAATCCCAGCTACTCAAGTGGCTGAGGCAGGAGAATCGCTTGAACCTGGGAGGCAGAGGTTGCAGTGAGACAAGATCGCGCCATTGTACTCCATCCTGGGCGACAAGAGCAAAACTCCGTCTCAAAAACAAAAACAAAAAACAAACAAAAAAACCCACTACCACCAACAAAAACAAGTTACATTGTGGGTTGGGGCCGCTTTCTGACCCCATTTCCCTATTGTCCGACTTCAGGCTTCCAAGTGAGGACGGCACTTCCCAGGCAGTGACCCGCAGTCACTGCGCTCCCAGAGGACGTCCTGCCTCAGGGCCCTGGAACGTCCACCTTCTCCTAGCGCCGATCCTGAGCTGAGAAGCTCTGTCTGGCACAGCCACCCTGCATCGTGGGCTGCTTCTTTCCCCAGGCGAAGCTCAACTTCTTCCCTTTGTTCTGAACCTCTGTGTGGACATCTTTTTTCAAACGCTCCACGGTAAAATCTTTGCCTGCCTCGAAACCCTGCCTACCTCTGAGATCTGAGGACCGATACTAAACGCTGGACGTAATGCAATGTACACATGTAAGCAGGCTCTGTAGGCACTCACTCCGCCCAGGCGCGCGCGGCGGAAGGGGAACAGAGAAGCAGACCGCTTTCCATCTTTCCCGTGTTCAGTTGTGCCAGATGACAGGAGAGGTTACAGCCTTTGGCTAACTCCCCTGCCCAAGCGGACTTTCTCTGCAGGGTTCAAGGTTAATTGTGAGGATTTACATTCGCATGGCACACCCGCATCCCCCTCTACGTGGAAATATGTCTTAACTTTCATAACTGCCTTACTAGCAGGGTATTTTTCGCTAGGGGCGAAGCGTCCTCCGCAAGCCGCCCAGCTGACCGGCAGCAGAGACAGCGTTCTGGCCCTGCGTTCGCACGCAAGAACAAAGGCGCGGCTGAGCGAGTCCCTCCAAACCACGTGGTCTTGCCCGTGCTTAAAAACAAACGCTGAGCCAGGCGCATGCGCCGCGAGCCTACCCGCGCCAGCCCAAGTCGGAGTCACTGTTGGGGGCGGTGTCTACGGTGGAGCTGAGGGCGCAGGCGCTACGGCCCGTCTAGCCGGGTGCCCAGGCGGCTGGCGGCGGCGGCGGCAGCGGCAGAGTCTCCGTTTCCGTGTGGGCGGCCACGCAGCCCTGGGTGAGTGTTCTGGGGGCCCGGCCCAATGTCGGGCAGTGGATGTCGGGCCCGGCTCAGGCTCCTCGGGCAGCCGCGGCCCCGCGCCTTGGCTTTGCCGTGGTGATTGAGCCTGTCAGCGAGGGCTGTTTGTAGCGGTCTTAGGGCCAGGCTCCCGCTTCCGGCCGCCTCGCCTGAGACCGGAAGTAGCGCCGCGGAGCTTTCACCTGAGGCGGCAGGAGTCCCTGGCTGGCGAGAAACTCAGCTACTTCTCCGACTTTGTATAAGGCCCCTACGCGCTGGGTCAGCTGGGTCCTTTTTGGTCTCGATTAAAATGCTGGAGCTGTCATTTTAAAGAGAGTCGGGCTAGATGTACGTCCGACGTTTTGGGCGTTGATAGAGTCAAGTTAATAGAGTTTGGGCGGATGGGGCAGGCCGCCTGTAAATGCTGCTGTTACGTGACTTCCACGCAGCGTCTTCACTGCTGTCATCCTGTGACAGGCTGCCCTTGCTTTTCTCCTCCACTTTTCCCATCATATTCTTGTTGCTCTGTCTCCTCCAATCCATTATCCGCACAGTTGTGCAAGTGGTCTCTGGCATAAAGTAGGTCATGCCATCATCACCCTACTTAACAGTTTTCAGAGTCAGTCCATTGCACTGGCAGTGGAATCCATGCTCGTGTTTTCCCAGGCCTTGTGTGATCTGGCCCTTGCCTGTCCCCTCTCAGAACTGTGCCTGTGTCCGACCAACTCTCCAAACCAGACCCAGCTCTCCCCTGGCTGCGGGAGCCCCAGTGCTGGGGGAAGGACGATGAAGATACTGGTGTCCCAGATGATTAAGCCTTAGAAGATACTCTGCAAGACTTAGGCCATGAATGGAGCCCTTCTTGGCTCTTCTTAACTCAAAAGTCAAAAATAAAGTAAAAAATTCGATGTTCTAGCCTTCTTCCTTTTTCACAAATGCATCAGCTCTTTCTAGTGATAAAAGTTAAGTTGTTGGGAGGCTGAGGTAGGTGGATCACCTGAGGTCAGGAGTTCGAGACCAGCCTGACCAACATGGTGGAACCCTGTCTTTACTAAAAATACAAAAAATTAGCCGATGTGGTGGCACATGCCTGTAATCCCAGCTACTCGGGAGGCTGAGGCAGGAGAATCGTTTGAACCCGGGAGGCAGAGGTTGCAGTGAGCCTGGCGGAGGTTGCCCTCCAGCCTGGGCAACAGGAGCGAAATTCTGTCTCAAAAAAAAAAAAAAAAAAAAATTACACTCATTTCCTTGCAAGACGTTCACTTTACTTTCGATCTGACTGAGTCCTCAGATGTTACTTTATCAGAGAGGCCTCCTTGACCCCACATCTACCTCCATAATTTCAGTTTGGTTTCTCTCGTTTTGTCAGAAAACCTTGTACTTTCTTAACAGCAGTCACCACAATTATACTTGTATGTGTCTCAAAAGTTGGGAACCACTGTATATCTGCTTTTACTTTCAAGCATTGAAACTAGTATCAGTCAACTGCCCTTCTATTTTTAATATTGTATCCAATAAATCGCTATTGTGTACGTATATGTGTGCGTGTGTGTGTGTGTGTGTGTGTGTGTGTGTGTGTCTGTGTATATATATATGGATTTTAAATATCTGTTTTTCTCATGACACTCTAAACTCTATGGGGACAGGAATTAGTTAACCTAGTACATTGTCTGGTGTAATTGACTCTCAGTAACTGTTTGTTAAATGTATGATTTATTTCACTTCTGAAATTCTTTAACCTGATAAGAGCCTTCTGGTTTCCAGCTCTCACTCCCAGAAGACTTGGTTTTCTGGCCATTGCCAGACACTAAATGACTTCTTGACCCCTTTCTCCCATTTCCAGGCCCCTTCTGTTTTTTTTTTTTTTTTTAAACCTACTCAGTTTGGACCACCTGAAGTCAGTTACTTCAGCTACTCTTCTCAGCATCTTCAACCCCATGATCCTTTTGCTGTACCATTTCTGCTCTGAAAATCCTCAATAGTGACATTTCCCCCAGGACTGCTAATTGCTGAAGGAGGAGATTGTACAGCCCTGGAGATTGTTAGCAGTCTATGGCTCTGCGGGCCTGCGGGCGGGGATTCTCAGGTAGGTCCTCCACAGCAATCATCAGTGTTTGTTCCCTGTCAGCTCCCTGTTCTCTTGTACAGGACATTTATTCCAGACTCAGTCTTCAGCCCCTATGCCAACTTTGTCTCCTGGCCCAGGAACTGCCCAACTTGCTACTTTGTGGGATATTTTGTCTATGATCCACTTCAGCTTCCCTCCTTTCCACCTGCAAATTTAGATCCATCAGGATTCCTCCTTCTGCCAGAGTCCGAGAAAGATGTGTTGTGCCTCCTGTTCATTTCTGCTCGGGACCTTCCACTTTTGCTGTCTCTTGATTCACCTTTCTGGTGGGTTATCTCCTCTGTCTCCCTCCAGTCATTACATGCTCTAGTTTTTCTTGCCCTAGTTCTCTCCCCACACCCAACAAATCCATTATTTATCACTCTAGCTGTCTCCTTGCCACAGGCAAGCTCCTTAAAGGACAGGCCACTCCCTTGTGGCCTCCATTTCCTCATCTGCTCCTTTCACACCAACTACATTTCAACCACTACAGTCTGGTTTTTGACCCTATCCTCCACTGAAACTTTTTTTTTTGAGACAGAGTTTTGCTCTTGTTGCCCAAGCTATAGTGCAATGGTGCGATCTCAGCTCACTGCATCCTCTGCCTCCTGGGTTCAAGCGATTCTCATGCCTCAGCCTCCCGAGTAGCTGGGATTACAGGCATGCACCACCACGCCCGGCTAAGTTTTGTATTTTTAGTACAGGTGGGGTTTCACCGTGTTGGGTCAGGCTGGTCACGAACTCCTGACCTCAGGTGATCCACCCACCTCAGCCTCCCAAAGTGCTGGGATTACAGGTGTGAGCCACTGAGCCTGGCCTGAAACTTCTTTTACCAGGGTAAATGGTGACCTGTTAGTATCCAAATTCACTCAGCCCTTTCCAATTCACTGGACCCTCTTCCTCCTTTTTTATTATTAGAAATTTTCCCCAAACTTCATGATTTTTAACTTTGTCTTTGCACTACAATACTAGTGCTTTTTATATTATTTATTTTACAAAAATGAAAAAAGGTTACTTAATATTTTTGGTTGAATTGGCATCCTTTTTCTCTTAAAAAGAAATTCTCATGTGTGTACAAATAAGAAAAATGAAAACAGAATTGTTAACTGCCAGCTAGTACAGAGACTCTGAGCTGGAATCCTGCTCCCTCTGTTGGAAAGTGAGGTGAGCTGAGCCTTCCTCTTGAAAATAATCAGCAGGCCCCAAAAGGAGGAACTTTCTCACTGTGTTGTTCACTTTTTAACCTTTCTGATGTTAGCCTCCTCAGACCCTCCAAAATGACCTTGGGTACCTGGCAGAGCCTTAAGAACCCTGGAACTGCTCACTCTGCTGATGTGTCCACGTATCACCCAGACTTTACCTTGAGCTCAGATGTGCATTTCTGACTGCATGCTGCACATGGTACTGATTGCCAGTCCTGCTTCCCATCTGCTTCCTTTTTGAGAGTCTCATTTTTGTGACTGAATTTGTGACTCATTTGTCCAGACCAAACTTTTTATTAGACTTAGCTCTGAACCTCACTTCCTTTCAGCAGATGTTGAGCACCTCCTATGTATCAGACCATGCATGGCGCATGTGTTCAAATCTCAGTTCCTCCATGATATTTCTTGGGCTCCAGACACCATATATAGGTCCCTCAGTGCTCATGTGACCTCTTGTCCGTGTCCTGGGCTAGCTGACCTGCCCTGCTCTGTTGTTACTGACATGCTGCTTCTCCAGTGGATAGCCACTAGGGTGTAGATGGTGCTGAATTCTTTGTATCCCAGTGCTTTATTGCTGGGCTTATTTTATTTAATAAGGAATGAGTGGGACCCATTGGGGGAACTTGTCATTTAACAGAAAAGTTACAGTGCTCAAAGAAGTTTTAGTTTATTCACAGATAAACAAAAAGCAAGACAGGTTTTTGGTTATTGTGTTGCTTTTTAATATATTTATTAGGTGTGATAGTTGTATGGGTAATGTAGTGAATATATTCTCCTTAAAGCAGCAGGTCCTGAGTATGTGGAGTACAATGTGAAAGTTCCCCCTTATTTTTCCCTGTGCTTTCTCTTCCCCTGTCCTGACTTGCAGGCTTAGTTTGTATCCTGCCAGATCATTCTGTGTGCAGGATACATACTTTTTTTCAACATCAGTGCCTTCATACCATGAATTTTTTCACTTAACGTGGCTTTTGTATCAGTACTACAGAATATACTTAGTAGCTACATTAAACTGTTTAAAAATGTGCTCCACTAAACATCCTTGCATCTGTGTGTGATTAGTTCTCTGGAATAATTCTCTGGAATAAATACCTAGAATTTCTTGACAAAGGTCATGTGCATTTAAAATTTTAATAGCTATTGCTAAGTTGTCCCCCCAAAGGGCTATACTAATTTATATTCTCAGCAGCGGTGTGTGAGGGGGAGGGGATCATTCTCCTTGTCTGTATTGGATGTATCAGGCTTTACATTCTTGCCAGCCTGATGGGTGAGAAATTATACTATATATTAAAATGGAGTTATTTTTGAGTTTTTTTTTTTTTTTTTTTTTTTGAGATTGAATCTCACTCTTGCCTATGCTGGAATGCAGTGGCAAGATCTCAGCTCACTGCAACTTCCGCCTCCTGGGTTCAAGTGATTCTCCTGCTTCAGCCTCCCAAGTAGCTGGGATTACAAGTGCCCACCACCATGCCCAGCCAATTATTGTATTTTTAGTAGGGACGGGGTTTCACCATGTTGGCCAGGCTGGTTTCAAACTCCTGACCTCAAGTGATCTGCCCGCCTCAGCCTCCCAAAGTGTTGGGATTACAGACGTGACCCACTGTGCCTAGCCTATTTTCGAGAATATTTTAATTAATCTTTTTAAAAAAACTTCTAATTTATTTTACATAGTCTTGCTCTTTTGCCCAGGCTAGAGTGCAGTTGTGCAATCATGGCTCACTGCAGCCTCCGTCTGCCAGGCTCAAGTGATCCTCCTGCCTCAGCCCCTTGAGTAGCTGGGACTATAGGTGCACACCACCAGGCCTGGCTAATTTTTTTAAATTTTTAGTAGAGACAATGTCTCATTATCTTTCCCAGGCTGATCTCGAAGTCCTGAGCTTGCTGTTTCCCTGGTTGGTCTCTGTCCTCCTGCTTTGGCCTCCCAAAGTGCTGGGATTACAGGAGTGAGCCACGTGCCTGGCCTAATTAATCTGCTGAGCTTCTGATTTGTTCAGAGCTCCTACTTACTGGATAGGTGTTCAGTCTAGGAGTTTCTAGTCTCAGATTCACAGAGAAGCTCTTTCCTAGCATCACTGTTTTTTATGCATTACAGTTGATCTTGCCACTATAATATAAATCATTTGTGTCATAATGAAATGAAGATGCTAACTTGGAAAACAGCAGCCAAATGACTTCAACTGTTTTGAAGAATATTCCATGGCCATCACCCCAGGATTTTGGTGGCTGGCTTTCTTAGCTGGCTGCCTAAATGTTCTTTGTTGATGACACTGCTTTTCTATTTCTGGTTAATTTTTTTTTTATTTATTATCAGAACTCAAGAAGATATATTGTTTGTCCCTTTTTAGTGAATTAATACTTGGAAACTTGAATTTATATAGTTGGAAGATTATTACTTGATCTTTTGAGAAATCAGTCTGCTCTAATTATAAAATATTTAAGAACTACAATGAAACCTACATAACGAAAAGGCTTATAAATTTTTTTTCCTTTTAGAGAGTCTGTAGAGAATGCCGAATGAGGGAATCCCCCACTCAAGTCAAACTCAGGAGCAAGACTACTTACAGAGTCAACCTGTCAGTAATAATGAAGAAATGGCAATCAAGCAAGAAAGTGGTGGTGATGGGGAGGTGGAGGAATACCTGCCCTTTAGTTCCGTGGGTGACGGACTGTCCACCTCTGCTGAGGGGTGCGCATCAGCAGCTCTGAGGAGAGGGCCAGCCCTGCTGCACATCAACCGACGTCAGATCCAGGCGGTGGAGCCTAGTGCCCAGGCCCTTGAGCTGCAGGGTTTGGGTGTGGACGTCTATGACCAGGATGTGCTGGAACAGGGTGTGCTTCGGCAGGTGGACAATGCCATCCATGAGGCCAGCCGTGCCTCCCAGCTCGCTGACGTGGAGAAGGAGTATCGGTCGGTCCTGGATGACCTCACGTGAGTGCAGCCCATCTTCTTCCTTTAAAAGTTGTAGTTAAGCATGACGGGGATATTCAGGTAATGGAGAGCTCTAGTATTCCAGAAGTTTAGGAGATGTGTAGAGTCTTTTATTTGGAGGACAGAGTCAGTAAGGGCAATCCTCAGCCTCATCTTTGAGCCCCAGCCCTTCCCCTTAGGAGTGGCATTGTACATAGTAGTTAGAGTCTCCGTCCAGCTCATGAAAGCCAGTTGCATGCATAATGTCCAGAAGAGAAGGGCTGTTCACCAGCATGTACACAAAGTGATCTCAGGAGAAGTGCACCTAAAATTCGGGTGTTTCCTATTCGAGATGCCAGGAATACATTCCGCCACCTTCACATTTTTCTCTGTGCAGTAGTTTCTTTCTAGCTGTCCCCAAACTTAGTGTTCAGTCCTTGGGCAATTTTTCAGATTTGCATTTCTAGAAATAATGAGAAAGACTCCCTGGTTTTCTTTTCTTTCACCCTCATTTTGACTCCAGGAATGGAGATTTTATTTGTGTTTTAGAGAGGGAGAAGACTTGAGCTGTTTTGAACATAGCACATTAATGGGGAAGAAGGGGAAGCTGTGGACCTGAGCCAGGGTAGGAGGTGAGGACAGGAGAGGGGAAGTGGGAGGTGTTGAGCTCACTTATCATTACTGCTTGGCCCCCTTTTGGGCAGTGTTCTGGGCAGTGTCAGGTAAGCAAGAAAGAAGGCGAGGGCTGAACTGGATGGAGGATGGAGCAGTGTCACAGAGGATAGCTGGGGAGGGTGGAGTGTGGAGCTGTCATGAATGTGGCTGTTGGTACTTCAAAGACATGTTTTCTGCTCCATTTCCTGGTGTGTTCTTTTGGTCTCCTCAGGAGCAGGTGCTCATTCATGGTTATAGTCTTGAGTGTTGAGGACCTCAACTCTTTATAATGACACTTTTACATTTGATCTTGGAAATGTGTCCTCTTTCTACAGACGTGACAGAGGAAAGTTGTGGGGTCTCCATGCAGAGTGATGCTAGATGGCTGGTGGCATGTGGTATCTCAGCCAGTAATATGCGTTGTTTATCCTGTAATCCACAGAGGATACAAACAGCAAATAACACAAGCATCAAGAAGATTGAATTTGTGTTTTGAAAATTGGAAGCTACAATTCTATGGTGTCTATTTTAGGAGTAATTTATTTTAAATTAATTTGTTTTCTTTGCACCACAAAGTTTAATGATATAGTAAGTGAATCTCCCATTTATGCAGAAGAAAAATATTGTTGCAGATGTGTGATTTATATAAGAAAATGTTTAAGCATTTTTAGGATGCTTCCAAACTTTGGCTTCCATAACAGGTTTAAAAAACCCATGTATGCATTTTTTCATGTAAAAGGACAACTTTTTGCACATTGTTCTAGCATAGTGTCTTGAATAAAGTAGGCACTTAAATAGTGCTTGTAGAATGAATGAAGCAGCTTACAAATGGGAATGAGCTGATCTAAATCCGCTAGATAAAAGAAAACACTAGCAGTCGTCTTAAACCTCTAATGATCCTACAAGTTTTATTTGTGGCCAGTAAGGGTATGTATTCTGGTTTAGTTTCTTTTATCTTTTAGTTAATAAGAAGTAAAAGGGATGTGTTTTTAGCGTTTTTCTCTTTATATTACGCTATAAAAATGTTATCAGAGTGGAAAATAGACAATTTATCTTATTTTTCAGGTCATGTACGACATCACTAAGGCAAATCAATAAAATTATTGAACAGCTTAGCCCTCAAGCTGCCACCAGCAGAGACATCAACAGGAAACTAGATTCTGTAAAACGACAGAAGTATAATAAGGTGATTCAGAATAACGTATTTGGTATTGCATTTTTGAAAAAGTCATCATTTAGGCCCACTTAATTTAGGAAGTATTTTAAAAAGCACTTATAAGATGTGAAGCAAATACTTATAATTACAGTAGAGAAATTTTGGGTTTCTTTATGTTTAATCTTTCTGCTGTTTCCCTTTGACATCCCATTCTATTGCATTTAAAAAAACACAGATACATATGCACACACATCCATCCATACACACATCCATACGTATATAGTTGCTCCTTGATTTATGGCAGGGTTACATCCCGACAAACCCATTGTAAATTGAAAATATTGTTAGTCAAAAATGCATTTAATACCCTGAAAAACCTATCTTAAAGTCAAAATATTGTAAGTCAAACCGTAGTTAAGTCCAGAGCCTCCTCAGTTTATAATGGGGTTATGCCCTGATAAACCCATCACAAAGTTGAAAAATTGCAAGTCAGAACTTGGTAAGTTGGAGACCATCTGTGTATTTGAGAAAAGTTCCTTTTTGGTGTTGCTTGCCTCACTTGGGTGCACTTCCCTAGTCTTCCTGCATCACCATTTCTTTGGCCTGGCTTAGGGTCACACTGACCTCAGTCTCCTGGTCTTGTGTGAATTATTTTCTGCTTCAACCTTGCTTCCTCTGATTGTCTCCACTCTGTTTCCTGGCAGTGCAGCCGTTGACCCTCACACACCTTTGCTCACTGTTGCAAGAGCCTGGCCCTTCTTCCCACCTTGGGTGGTACAATCAGCACCCAGCCACACTGGAGCTATACTTAGCTTTGGAAAACTTAAGGGTAGGGAATATTTGTTACTTAGGATATTATTTTTATGAAGTTTGAAGCTTTTTTTAAGGATTTATGTACAGCTTTGTGAGGTTTGAAACATTTTTTAGGATTTATGTACCCCTTTGTGAAAATACATTGCGATAGATGGGAATGACTAGTTGTAACCATTTCAGTTCTGCCATCCCAAATGACTAACAGATGTCCTTGTGCTTACAGTTGATTCACTGCAGTGAGTAGAGTCCTTGCATCTTTTCTTTAAGCTCTCCAGGGGCAGGGCTGTGCATAGACTCAGTTCACATGGCCCTCCTTTTATTATACTTTCCACTCACCAGTCTGTTATCTGCACCACCCCATCTTCTCTCACTTGCTTCCAGAATACAAGCCCAAAGGTCAAAGCTAGCAGTTGCCCAAGGCAAGTGGCTCCTCCCAAATCAGAGAGGGGATATCTGGTCACTCGTGGGAGCATGTGAAATTGATGTGCACAGATACCTTCTTGGGCTTCTGGTGGGCTGGGATTTCAAGGGTGTAGAGCATCAAACTTGAGACCACTTTGGGTCCTAGTCTAACTTAATTATGCATTCTTGTCTTTAGCAGCTCTTTGATGGTTAGGTAGACTATTCAGAGGGAAAGTGCTTTAAACAGGATGTTGCTGAGAGAAAGACTGAGAAAAAACAAATTGCAAGTCATTGCAGTGTGGCATTTATGTTCAGGATTTCCCCTAGTCCCACACTCATATTTGAAGTTGAAACATTCTTGACTTTGGGAAGATGAACCAGGTACCACAGGCCCCGTTCATTGGGCCTTCCGAATGAAGCCCAAGGGCACATATCTGAGTTGTAGTGATGTGGAAGGAAACAAGACAAAGAGGAGTCTGGAGTGGCCAGAGTGAAGAGGCATGGCAAAATATATTTTTTTCTTAAGGCTTTTTGATTAGGTAGAATACTAAAAGGACAGTCATAAATATAGTAGGTTATCAAAGGAGACTAGCTTTTTCAACTGAACATTTGCGTTTTTATTCCTTATCTCATGGCCTGTTGACTTCCATAGCCCATTGGCTCCGAAGATCAGAAACACAGAGTAGTTTAGGGTTTTGCCCAGTGTGTAAGGGGGAAACCAAGTAGAACAAGTCCACCTTTCAGGTCAGTGTCCATGTATTTAAGGGCTCGGGCACATAGAAGGCTGTCTGCCACCCTCAGGAGAGCATGGTGGTGCAGGCATGCCTGTCTGCTGGGAGTATTCATGGCCCCTTTTCTAGGAAGAAAAGTGGTAGTTGCTCATATGGGGCTCTCTAGTAATAGTAATGTATGGAATTTTTATATAATGTAATGTATATTTTGTTTTTATTTTACTTTGGATTAAAGTTTAAAATTTCATAATGCTGTCTTTTGTACTTAACAATAAATCACTTCATTGCTGTTTTCTGTCTTCAATATTTACCATTCAAGGAACAACAGCTAAAAAAGATCACTGCAAAACAAAAGCATCTCCAGGCCATCCTTGGAGGAGCAGAGGTGAAAATTGAACTAGATCACGCCAGTCTAGAGGAAGATGCAGGTGAGGATGCTGGGAGCAGTTTCTCTGTGTTCTTGAATTGATGCCTGATGCCTGTAGTCAGTGGAGGGTGTCTCTCTAGTCTTTGCCTGGGTTTTGAGAAAAATCCATTTCTTTGCTTTAGTGTCAAAACAGATTTAGGAAAATTTTATTCTTTACACCTGCAGAACCAAATCCCTCTCAAAGAGAATTAAAGTAAACTTTTAACTCAGTTCATTGGAGGCTACTGATACACATTTATTAATACATTGGAAATCTTAAACATTCTTATATTGTTAATTTGATAAAGACAACTAGCATCATGATTAAATTACTTGTTGGAAGCCCAATATCATCAATTCCCATTTGTAGAATGGCTCTCACATGTCTTTAAGGAGCGTATTTGGCAGGCTTTCCAAGCATCGGTTTAAGAAAAGACATCTTCATTCAGGTTATACTGTGGCCAGTGTTTCATTTACATTACTGTCTTGGATGGTTGTCTTTTGGAAAACCTTTTGGGAAAATTCATAAGCTCTGGAACTAAATTATCTTTGCAGTCATTGTGTGTGTGCGTGTGTGTACAGATTGTTGGTGGCTGCTTAGGCATTGACTATTTGAAATACAGATTAAAGCTGCTTAACATTAAATTCTCTAAGCAACTATTTTCTACTAGCTTTAGAAGTTTATTCAGTAAGATGAGAATTGTTATGAAGAATTAATTGAGGCAATAGAAAAATATAAATACATATATATATTTTTGAGACAGAGTTTTGCTCTTGTTGCCCAAGTTGGAGTGCAGTGGCACCATCTCAGCTCACTGCAACCTCTGCCTCCTGGGTTCAAGTGATTCTCCTGCCTCAGCCTCCCAAGTAGCTGGGATTTCAGGTGCACACCACCATGCCTGGCTAATTTTTTGTATTTTTAGTAGAAACAGGGTTTCACCATGTTAGCTAGGCTGGTCTCGAACTCCTGACGTCAGGTGATCTGCCCACCTTGGCCTCCCAAAGTGCTGGGATTATAGGTGTGAACCACTGCACCCAGCCCAAAAATACGTGGTTTTAAAGTTCAGACTCTCAGAATTCATTAGGCCTATGACCAGTGCTTTTAACTGCTTGGTACTGTGTTTCTCATTGGTAACAGATGTTTGTTCCTGTCTGGCTGTCTCAGATCTGCTGTTGTCTTTCACCTCCTACTGTGACTTTGGTAGTAGGGTTAATAGCTACCTCTCAGGGTTAATAGCTACTACTTTGGTAGTAGGGTTAATAGCCACATTGTCTAGAGTTATTAGCTACCTCCTCAAATCCAAGAGCCCCTTTTTATCCTTGTTCCACTCTGCCTGTCTACAGCAGCTGACACTTGTATTCCTTCTGGGATCCCTACTTCTCTACTGGTTTTCTTTTTGGCCCTCTGACTACTTCTGCATAGTTGTTTCTGGCATTATCTTAAATGTTGATGTTTCTCAGGATTTCTCTGAGCCCTCTTCTTGTTTTGCTGCCTCTCCCTGGTCATCTATTCCCCATGGCTTTTGCAGCCACCTAGGTTCTACTTATACAGTACCTTATACAGATCTGTAGACATCTGGCTTTGCTCTTTTTTTGAGCTCCTGGTTCCATCTCTCCATCTGGACACTAGCCAACACTTGAGACTTGAGGCAAAATACTCAGTGTAAAGGAAAAGATTTGTTAAATGAACTGTATATAAAACCAAGAACTTCTGTTCATCAGAAGATAGCATTAAGAGAGTGTAAAGGCAAGATACTGAGCTGGAGAAGATAATTTGCAATACATGTGTAAATCAAAGGACTCAAATCTAGGATGTATAAAGAACTAGCAATCATTTAAAAAAAATAGACAAAGAAAAATGGGAAAAAGACTGCAACACTTTCTACACAAAAAAGGCTGTCCAAAAGATAAATTCGTGAAAGGCATCTATTTTGTTAGTCATCAAGGAAATGTAAATTATAGCCATAATGTGGTACCACTACACATCTACCAAAATAGCTAACATGGAATGGCAAGAATATGCACCAGCTGGAACTTTCTGATGCAGTTGATGGGACTTTGGAAGGTAACACTTTGGAAAACTGACAGTGTCTACTAAAGCTTAGCATACCCAGATAATTATATATACACACTCATATACATGTGTATATATATATGTATATACGTATATATACACACGTATATGCATATATACATATATACGTACATATGTGTATATATATACACGTGTGTGTGTATATATGTTACCGAAAGATGTACATCAGAATATTCATAACATTATTCCTAGTAGCCAAAACCTGGAAGCCACTCAAATGTGCATTAACAGTGACAGTTAACAAACTACAGCTACATTCAACAGTAAGGATGCAGCTCAAAAGCATAATGTTGCGTGAAAGAAGGTGGACACGGGACAAACATTTCTACTTATATAGCATTCAGAGACAGGCACAACTTGTCTGTACATTAGGAGTCCAGGTCCATCATTATCTTGGGGGACGTAGAGCCTGGGAGGTAGCCTGAAGGGCTCATCTGGTGGTGCTAGTAATTTCTGTTATATGATATGGGTGCTAGTTTATGAGTACGTATTTTCTGAATATTCACTGAGTTCTACACTTAATGATTTGTGCACTTTCAGATGTATGTTTTGTTTCAGTGCAAGTTTAATGAAAAACTGGGTATTATTGGCCTGCAAGAGTCGTAGATTTTAGAATATGGATTCCTTCCTATTAAGCCTTAGGTCTTTTGGTATTTTGATTATGTGGTAATTTTGCCAGAAATGAATTTCAACTAATGAAAGAGGGTTACTTTCTGGGTGACTTTATGCTTATGGTGTAACTTCCAATTTTAGTTCATGTCTTCAAGTCAGTTAACTTCACATATCTAACACAGTGCTGCTATCCAATAGACCTTTTTGCAGTGATGAAAATGTTCTCTGTGTTGCCCATTATAGTAGCCGTTAGTCGTGTAGCTTTTGAGCACTTGAAAAAGGGCAAGTGCAACTGTGGAACTGAGTTTTTAACTTAATGTAATTTAAATTTAAATAGCTATAGGTGACTGGTAGTAACTGCCATGCTGGGCAGCGTAGAGCTGACATTTATGTTTTTCCTATTTAGATACATGGTGATCCCTGAGATGCCTGTTTCCGGTTTTACTGTCTCTTGAATTTAAGTCCATCTGAATGCTCGTTTTAGCAATGATGTGAGAACTTCAGAGCTTGCTTCCTCATGGACTATTCCTTGGCCGATAAGGAAACACAGCTAAATATGACTATTTATAACTGTATTTATAGAGTAATCAGACTATCTTTGGATGGCAGATAGTATATTTATAGTGAAATATTGTGGAGAAAAGTTACTGAGAAGTCATCTTTTTGAACAGGAATATATTAAATATAGCATGATGCTATAATAAATTTTATTCTGTCCTTCGTATGTAACATGCTTTAGTACATGGATGATTCTTTTTTTATATGAGTTACTTGTAGCTGCCTAATATTTCTTGAAAGAGTGAGCATTTCTTTTGTACCCTTGAAAAGTTTCATGCTAGTGCAAAACGCGTTGCTATTGTTCTTTCAGAACCGGGGCCATCCTGTCTTGGCAGCATGCTCATGCCTGTCCAGGAGACTGCCTGGGAAGAGCTCATCCGCACTGGCCAGATGACACCTTTTGGTACCCAGATCCCTCAGAAACAGGAGAAAAAGCCCAGAAAAATCATGCTCAATGAAGCATCAGGCTTCGAAAAGTATTTGGCAGATCAAGCAAAACTGTCTTTTGAAAGGAAGAAGCAAGCTACTTGTAATAAAAGACCAGCTAGAAAAGCTCCAGCCTCAGTCACGCCTCCGGCCCCAACGCAAAGTAAAAGCAAACCAAACAAGAAAGCCAAAGTTCTGTCCAAAAAAGAGGAGCGTTTGAAAAAGCACATCAAGAAACTCCAGAAGAGGGCTTTGCAGTTCCAGGGGAAAGTGGGATTGCCAAAGGCAAGGAGACCCTGGGAGTCAGACATGAGGCCAGAGGCAGAGGGAGACTCTGAGGGTGAAGAGTCTGAGTATTTCCCCACAGAGGAGGAGGAGGAGGGGGAGGAGGAAGATGACGAGGTGGAGGGGGCGCAGGCGGACCTGTCTGGAGACGGTACTGACTATGAGCTGAAGCCTCTGCCCAAGGGCCGGAAACGGCAGAAGAAAGTCCCAGTGCAGGAGATTGACGACGACTTTTTCCCAAGTTCTGGGGAAGAAGCTGAAGCTTCTATAGGAGAAGGAGGAGGAGGAGGTCGGAAAGTAGGAAGATACCAAGATGATGGAGATGAAGATTATTACAAGCAGCGGTTAAGGTCGGTCTGTGGGGATTATAAATATATTGTACTGTTTGCTTTATCTTAGGTGACAGGTTTATTAATACGTAAACATTCTAGATCCAGCTTAATATATTAAACCCCCGATTATGCAGAGGTTGGATTTCTGCAGCCTTAACCTGCTAGAAGCAGTGGGACCCCTGAGTCCTTAATGGTGCTGGCCTCAAATGCATGTACTTCTAGGTCTTTATTTGGATTTGGAGGCAAGTCTAAGATGAAAAACTTAAGGGAAGCCTGGGGCAAGAGGCATACAGAGGGCTGAGTGTGAGCTGTGTCGCCTTTATATCTACAGTCACCCTAGAATGAGTGTCAGGAAAAAGAAAAGGGTGAATTATGTCATGCATACTGGATAG